>NC_141878.1:98399318-98552954 GCF_056163025.1 Triticum urartu | reverse complement strand
ATGGCCCATGACGTCTTTCGGCCCATATGAGGCCCTATGTAACTCTTGGCCTACTAATGGCCCGTGGTGAAACTGGCCCGTAATGAACAGTGTATCACTTTACACCCATTAACGGCCCATGGTGAAACTGGCCCGTAATGAACAGTGTATCACTTTATACCCATTAACGGCCCATTATTCCGTTGGGCCGTTTCCAGCCCATGTTATCTTTCGACCTTCTCAAAGCCCATTTATTCTTGAGCTCATTTCCAGCATTCGCTTACTTACGGCCCGTTACTGCCATTTTCTGCTTGTGGGCTAAATTCAGCCCATGGTTACAGTCGGCCCGTTTGTGGTCCGTTAATACGTTGGGCCAATTTCATAGCGTCATCAAATACGGCCTATTAACGATGGCCCGTTATGGTCGGCCCATGAACGGACGATTCCAACTCTAGCCTGTTTACGACCATAATGCGGTCTGTTTGGCCCATGTTTGGCCAATCGATTATACGGCCCGTATAAGGCCCATTGATAATACGACCCGCAGAAGGCCCATTGTTTCTACGGCCTGTAGAAGGCCCATTGTTTCTATGGCCCATAGAAGGCTCACTGTTTCTACGGCCAGTAGGAGGCCCAGTGTCACTACAGTAAATATTAGCCCATGGTTATTGTGGCCTAGTTTTAAAAAATAGGTTATTGCAGCCACTAGCTAACCGTGAAAAAAGAAATGCAATGACTACAAGGAAACAAGTAAACAAGACAACAAGAAAATAAATAAGCAAGCAACTAACGCTAGGCTATCACGGCTATTACACATACTACATCCACTGGGCATCAAAGTTCGCCACTAGTGCAAATATAGAGAACAAAGCAGCATATCATATACACTGGTTGTCAAAGTTGGCGACAAGCGCAAATAAACGCCGCAGCAAAACAAATCCAGAACTGAAACCACTTCAGAAGATCTAAAGAAACAATATCCTGGGTACCCATAATGCTGGCAAGATTCTTAGCAAGCTTATTAAATTTCTCTTGTTTGGCGCTTAAATCCTCCAGCGCTTGCTGTTGCACCAGAAAATATGCATCTGAATTCTGTAGGGACTTCCTCAGTTTTTCAGCTTCCTATCACAAGACATCTGATCAATGTCTTTCAACTTGAAGTTGAGACTCAAGAAGATGAACTGATTCAGGCAGCGAGTTTGAAGAGCTTGTGCCAGCAGTAGTGGCCAGTAACTCGAACACTACATCAAGACAAGACTTTTGGGTTCCCTCACTGTCGTCAAGATAGTTTTTATCAGCTTTCTTCGAGACCAACATGGATGTCTTACTATCTTGAACCTTATCTGCATTACTTCCTTTACCATTGGATAACGCGGTACTGTTCTGTAACGCCCTCGATGCGGCTATATCTCCCACGTGTCGAAGCACGACTTAGAGGCATAACCGCATTGAAAGCAATGTCGCAAGTGAGGTAATCTTCACAAACAACCCATGTAATACAATAAGGGAAAAGAGATACATAGTTGGCTTACAATCGCCACTTCACACAAATACATGAATAAAGCATTACATCATCCAAATACAATCAAGGTCCGACTACGGAACAAAAATAAAAGAAGAACCCCAAATGCGACAAGGTCCCCGATCGACCCCAACTGGGCTCCACTACTGATCGACTAGAACGGAACAACACAAAGGACAAGATCTTCATCGAGCTCCTCCTTGAGCTTGGTTGCGTCACCTGCACGGACTCATCGGCACCTGCAAGCTGGTTTTGGAAGTATCTATGAGCCACGGGGACTCAGCAATCTCGCACCCTCGCGATCAAGACTATTTAAGCTTATGGGTAAGGTAAAGGTATGAGGTGGAGCTGCAGCAAGCGACTAGCATATATGGTGGCTAACATACGCAAATGAAAGCGAGAAGAGAAGGCAAAGCACGGTCGATAAAAGTATGATCAAGAAGTGATCCTAAACAACCTATGTCAAGCATAACTCCAACACCGTGTTCACTTCCCGGACTCCGCCGGAAAGAGACCATCATGGTAACACACGTTGTTGATTCATTTTAATTAAGGTCAAGTTTAGGTTTTCTACAACCGGACATTAACAAATTCCCATCTGCCCATAACCGCGGGCACGGCTTTCGAATGTTCAAATCCCTGCAGGGGACTCCCAACTTAGCCCATGACAAGCTCTCACGGTCAACGAAGGAATAGACCTCCTCCCGAGACATTCCGATCAGACTCGGTATCCCGGTACTCCAAGACATCCTCAACAATGGTAAAACAAGTCCAGCAAAGCCGCCCGATGCGCCGACATCCTGATGGGAGCTGCACATATCTCGTTCTTAGGGCAACACCGGATAGGTCAAGGTACGAGTAAAACCAGCCCTCGAGTTTCCCCAAGGTGGCCCCGCAGGCTGCCCATTTCGGACCAACACTTAGACAAGCACTGGCCCGAGGGGTTAAAATAAGATGACCCTCGGGATGCGCGACTCCCAAGGGAAAAAGGCTAGGTGGCAAATGGTAAAACCAAGGTTGGGCCTTGCTGGAGGAGTTTTATTCAAAGTGAACTGTCAAGGGGTTCCCATTATAACCCAACCGCGTGAGGAACGCAAAATCCGGGAACATAACACCGATATGACGGAAACTAGGGCGGCAAGAGTGGAACAAAACACCAGGCATAAGGCCGAGCCTTCCACCCTTTACCAAGTATATAGATGCATTAATTAAATAAGATATATAGTGATATCCCAACAAGTAAACATGTTCCAACAAGGAACAACATCTCCATGTTCCAACAAGGGACAAACTTCAATCTTCACCTGCAACTAACAATGCTATAAGAGGGGCTGAGCAAAGCGGTAACATAGCCAAACAACGGTTTGCTAGGACAAGGTGGGTTAGAGGCTTGGTTCAACAATATGGGAGGCATGATAAGCAAGTGGTAGGTATCGCAGCATAGGCATAGCAAAAGAGCGAGCAACTAAGCAAGCAAAGATAGAAGTGATTTCGAGGGTATGATCATCTTGCCTGAGATCCCGCAAGGAAGAAGAACGAGTCATGAAGAAGTCACATGGACGAAGTCAAACGGATCCTCACAACTCCGAAACGGAACCAAAGCTCACGAGAAAGGCAACCCGGAAAGAAGCAAACAACATAGTAAACAACCATCACATAATCATGGCACGATGCACAACCAAGTATGATGCATGTCCGGTTTAAAGAGGGCAAGACATGGCAAAAGCAACAAGTAATACTACAAATTAAGTGGAGCTCAATATGCAACGAGTTGCATATTGACGGAACACCACACCAATTATTTAGTTCTCTCTCGGTTAGGTACTCAACAATATTAAATGTTGGTTAACATGGCAAGAGGTGTAGCATATCAAACTATACCATCTAAACAATTTAAATGGGGCCGGATATAATAAACAACAAAACCGGTAAATCCCCATATGCAATTATCAATTTGGTGCAACAACAATTTAAGCCATCTTAATGTTGTTAATATGATGCGGATGACATGCTCAAGTTTTATGCAAGTTTTATTAAAAGTTGACAAGAGCATTATGAAACATTTGTCACCGTGGTGGAAAGGAAAAAGGGTGCCACGGCAACGATAATGAAAACGGTGCCACGGCAACGTTCCGGTTCCGGTAACTCGATTGAGATACCGACGCAAGGGAGAAGTGTGCGGAACATGACATGCAAGGATGGCGGGGAGTGATCCCGGATTCCAGGTGTCCCACGAGTTGGTGGCATGGCAAAAAGAGGGGCGACGTGCACCGACAATTCGAGCACGGAGCAAGCACGAGCATCTCATACAACACACAACATTCGTTCACGGGCGTCGTCTCGAGGGTTATACCTTCGAAGGGTGCGTTATCGGAGCTGTTCGGGTCAAGAAGTGTAGTTGTTCACGATCGTCGTGGGAATTAGTGGTACTCGGTCGTCGTGGAAGTAGTTGTTCACGGGTCGTTGTGGGAAGTTGTCCTTCTCGTGGCGACGGTAGTTGTTCACCCGACGGTCTTTGGAAACGGTCACGACGTACAGGGTTCGTAGATGTTTGGGTCGAGGGTAGCAGTACTTAGTATCTTGTGGAACTTGACGGTCCGTCATGGTACTTGGCGGTCTCGGTACTTGGCGGTCTCGATCGGAGCAGCAACATGTAGCCGAACTTGGGGTCTTGGTCCTGGCAATCAAAAGGGTAATTGCGGTCTTGACGAACCCGTAGTGGTACTGGGTGAGATCATGGCCATGGTAGTCTTTGGACTTGGAGTTTTGTGTAGTCGAACTTGAGGTGCTCCTGGACCGGCTGGACTTGGCGCGTCCGACAGCAAAAGATACACAAATCGGGGTCGGTGGTGATTATTAGGAATCCAACGACGAGGAACTCGGCATCGAGGTCCCGCAGCGCATCAGCGGCAGGAGGCAGGCCCTAACAGAGATGGAACATGGCGGACGCATGCGGAGGGGAACACGATGAAGTGGACGGCAGCGGCTTGCTTGCCGGCAACGGCTGGAGACGGAGGTCCCCGGTGCAGGGACTCGACCGGAGTCAACGACACGGTCGTCGCTGGCCCACGCAACGGGTCAACGAGGCAGGGACGCTGGCGATGCAAAGGTCAGGGCGGCACTGCGGTGGCGCCGCACAGCAGAAGAAGAAGAGGGAGGCGCGACAGAGGCGATGGCACGCGGGTCCGGCGAGCTCCGACCCGTGGCGGCGCACGCGCAGAGGTAGGTCGCGGCGCGCGCGAGGTGGCCAGGTGGCGGCGACGGGCGACACTGGGAAGAGCAGCTGCAGCAGGGCGTGGAAGGAGGAGTAGCAGAGGAAGGGGGCCGCGCGGAGGGGCGACGTGCTCGCCGGCGTGAGGTGCGCATAGGCGAGCGAGAGTCAGGGAGGAGACGTGCGCGTTGGGGTCCTGTGGGTGGCGGCGCGAGGTAGATGGGGATCGAGGAGATGTGGATCGAGCGCGTGCGTCCTCTCCTTGCGGCGCGAGGTTAGCGAGAGGAGGGAGAGATGGGAGATGGGGATCGGGCTGCGGTACTAGGGTTAGAAAGCGGGACTGGGAAGTGGGCCGACCTGGACTGAGGCCCAAGTGACCAGCTGGGCTACTCTCTCTCTCCCCCACTCCTTTGTTTTTTTAAAAAAAATAGAGAACTAAAAGAAAGGAAAAAGGACAGAGGAGAAGGTTGAAGAAGAATTTGGACAAGCGGTAAATTTTCTTAGACTCACAAAAATATGTTAGGTCCGAGAAAATTAGGAAAGACCAAGTTTGAAAGAATAAATTCAAATTTCTTTGAATTTAATTCAAAAGGTTTGAACTAGGATAGATTTTAGGAGTGCCCAAAAATGTTGAGAAATTAGGTGGAGCTCCGGAAAATGACGAAAGGACATGTGGCAAAGTTAGAGGCCAAGAGTTGAGAAGGAAAAAGGCATGGAACTTAGCTGTAAGTGTGTTATGGTGATTCCAAATTAATGGAATGGTTTTTATATAGCTCCCTAAATATTGGGAGGATATGTTATAAAGAGAAACACCATGTGAATTCCCTCGATTTAAATGGAGTGAAGATCCATACGGTTTATTAATATGAGTTGCAAAGATTAATGACATGATGGCATGATGACAAGATGCAATGCACATGATGCAAAGATGAATGCAATGCATGACACGCAAGCAAAGACAACGCAACAACAACGAATAACTGGACGACACCTGGCACATCGGTGTCGGGGCGCTACAACACTCCACCACTACGAGAGGATCTCGTCCCAAGATCTAGAATGGCACCGGAGGGACAAACGGAAGAGAAAGGGAAGAGGTAAAACTAAGTTGCTTCTTTGACAAACGAGTGAAACCAAAGAACCTTGCGAGGTTGAGCAAAAGACAGAAAGAAAGCAACGGAGATGAACGAAGTTGAAAACACTCCGTTAGGAAAGAGGAACGAGGAAGAACAAAGTCGGACAACACTCCGGTTGAAAAGTGATACAAGACTTGATAAGATGAAAAGAACTGAGCATAGGGCACAACTCTCCGGTTAAATGGATAGGCATGAAAAGAACAAGGTCTTGACAAGAACAAGAAGAAATGTTGAAGATAGCACCATCACAATGCCTCCGGAACAAAAGAAAGAGTGGAATGAAATGAACGAAGTGAAACAAGATCTCGAGGGAGCACGCTTACAACAACAGCTAGAACGGAGTTGTTGGAAAACCAACAACGAAAAGAATAAGCTTGAAGTGGGCTTATGGAAAACATCTCGAAATTATGGGGTGACAACCTGCCACTCACGGGAAAAGAATTGGATTGGAATGAACAAGGAGACGAGAAAATATTTCACCGGGAGGATAAATAAGATCTTGGGTCCTTTATAAGCACCATAGATAGCAAGAATCCTTAGGGAAGGCTTTAGGAGAAACATAACCCAAGATAACTCCAACGAAGAGGTTGATGGATTTAAAATATCTCATTCTTAACAACCTGTGAAACATGAGACCTGAACTCAAATTATCAAGAATGACATAATACCACCTCGAATGATACGGTTGAGAGAATTGCACTCCAGAATGTTTGAGCTCCTCTGAAAAGAATCTTGATGAACACTTCGAGAAGGATTTAAATCCTTGATTAACCATCAAGTAGGACCTCCATGAAGAACTCCGGTAACGAAAGGATGATCAAAACGGAATGAAGGAGAAGTTGAAAACACCAGTTGAACCCTTGCAATGATTTAGATGGGGCTTCACGATGAAATAATTGAGAGAACTTGGAACTCCGGGAAAAAGAGAAGATGACAACAATTGAAACCGAGAATTTGATGAGCCTCCGGAATAAGGAATTACTCACTTCGATGAAACAAGAATAAGAATTACATTATGCTTATCCTTCACCAATTAAATTGATGACAATCAACGGATTTGGCTCACTACTTATTCTCGTAGCAAGGATTAAGAGAGATATAACATAAACTTGGGAAGGTCTTCAACGAACCACTGGTAGGATTGGAACGTCGAATAAATTGATACGATAACAAAGGAAGAGAATCTTGAATGAACCACCGTAAGAATTGAAGAAAAAACGAATAAAACATGAAGAAACACCGGGAAGGATTAGCAAATGAACGATGATGCTTGAGAGGATTTAGATACATGAGAACGAAGAGATCACGAGCCGATTAGAGGATATTTGAACGATGCACCGATAAGATTTGGAGAATGAGAGCTGAAAGCTGAAATGAATAATATTTGAAAAGATGGCCTTCGGAGGAAAGAAATGGAAAACAACTCATGAAATGCTCCGGATAGGTGAAAAGAATTCTCACAATCAAAACAATTATGAGAGGATGGCAGAGAATGGGGCAAGATTTAAAAGAAACTCTTCTTCAGTCTCCAAATCTGAGAATGACGACTGAAACACCACCATGAATTGTTGAGGCACTCCGGAATGAAAAATTAGAAAGGTTGAACCAACGATGAAAAGAATTTAACCGATCTTGGAGAAAAACATCTGACTGATGACAAATCGTTCTTACGTCAAACTTTGACAAGAAATTTGAGGATATCTCCGGGAAATAAGAAGAGTCAAGTAAGATCCTGGGAAAAGACCTGTGGGTTAGGGCCCACTCAAAAGAATCACCGTTGAACGATTTAAAAGATAGATTGCGCCGGTTGAGTTAAATGGCTTGAATAAGATAACAACCTCGAACTAGGTTGAACGGATCTTGAATGACAAGACGAGCCCATTGAGATATCTTGAGTACTCCGGAACAAATGAATAGCAAGAAATGAATTATTATGAGGTGCACCGGTATGAGAAGGTATTGAAAAGAGGAAAGGGTAAGATCAAGAAAGCTTGACTTGAAACCACCGGAGAAGATAATAGAAACGAAGAATGATGAACTAGAAGCTTCGTTAGTATCTTCATGAGAATCACCGGATAAGAACATGAAGGAAATAGAACGGAGGGACTTCCATCAATAAAATGGATAGTGATTAAGAAATCTGAATCCTTGAAGAAAAAGGGGTGGGTGGGTGGGAAAAACAAAGGCAACTTGAGGACAGATGAAACAAAAAACGTTGAGAAGGACTGATAATTGATCTTGTTGATGTTGAAAAGATCGGAACCACTTGAAGAGAAACACGCCGGTGAAAAGGATTAACAAGACAATCTTGATGATCAAGAAGGATTGGTATCCACATCAGAGTATGAGAACACCATTTGAGGAAGGTATGGAATCAACACTTGACTTCGAAGCAACTCGAATACCACAAAAAAAAAGGATTGGCTTGCAAAATAAGCCGGAACAAACATATAATAGAGATTTCGTCCGAAGTTTTCGTGGTGGGGCCTACACGGGCTCGATCGTACAGCACCATCATGTACAAGGCAGTGCACATGACATACGAAGCGTCCCCGAGTCGGCATAGCCAAGGACTCTTTAAGACACAACGAGACCACTGTAAAACCAACCGTGAATAGGCGGACCACTAGACGTCGAACCCCAATTTCATATCATACATCTGTTGGAAAGATATCCTAAGAGCTACTTGAATTTCCACCTATGAAGCTCCCGAAATTTTCCGGTTATGCAATCAGGTGTTGGGGATACAGGGGAAGCATAATATCTCACCCAAATCTAGCAAATCCTACATCTAGCTGTATCCATCCTTCAACACATAACCAAGAAACCTTCGGAAATCATCTACCTCACCCTTCGAAAAGCATCCGTTATACAAGTTATGGCGATACTCCCGAACTCCCGCCCCAGTACTGGGTGGCGTTGAGGTTATCTCACCAAAGAACTGCATAAAAGAGATTTTCGAGGTCGGCGTACTAAACTCAGGTATTCCAGAACTGCAACGATAAAATTATGACGACAACATCTCGGAGCTCAACTCCCCAGGACACTTCCACAAAACCCCTGACAGGAGGCACCAAGACAATGTTCTCGTCACAAAACCATCAGAACGATTCCAAGATACCTGCGTGATCCTAAAAAAATTTAGTGAAATTTGAGAAGAGAAGAGTCAAAACTCTACGTCAGGATGCCTTAACAGAGCGATGAGGAGACTGGGAAGTAAAAAGAATTCCTAAACTCTACGATATACAATTCCTAAATGACTCAAACATTTTTCTAGACACAACTCGGCCGCTAAAAACGATCAAGCAATGGGGGCTCCTAAGGTCGGGGAAGGCTCTGATACCAACTTGTAACGACCTCGATGCGGCTATATCTCCCACGTGTCGAACCACGAGTTAGAGGCATAACCGCATTGAAAGCAATGTCGCAAGTGAGGTAATCTTCGCAAACAACCCATGTAATACAATAAGGGAAAAGAGATACATAGTTGGCTTACAATCGCCACTTCACACAAATACATGAATAAAGCATTACATCATCCAAATACAATCAAGG
This sequence comes from Triticum urartu, assembly GCF_056163025.1. Lineage (NCBI taxonomy): Eukaryota > Viridiplantae > Streptophyta > Magnoliopsida > Poales > Poaceae > Triticum > Triticum urartu. The sequence goes on along the minus strand of NC_141878.1, from coordinate 98,543,551 downwards.
TCCGACTACGGAACCAAAATAAAAGAAGAACCCCAAATGCGACAAGGTCCCCGATCGACCCCAACTGGGCTCCACTACTGATCGACTAGAACGGAACAACACAAAGGACAAGATCTTCATCGAGCTCCTCCTTGAGCTTGGTTGCGTCACCTGCACGGACTCATCGGCACCTACAAGCTGGTTTTGGAAGTATCTATGAGCCACGGGGACTCAGCAATCTCGCACCCTCGCGATCAAGACTATTTAAGCTTATGGGTAAGGTAAAGGTATGAGGTGGAGCTGCAGCAAGCGACTAGCATATATGGTGGCTAACATACGCAAATGAAAGCGAGAAGAGAAGGCAAAGCACGGTCGATAAAAGTATGATCAAGAAGTGATCCTAAACAACCTATGTCAAGCATAACTCCAACACCGTGTTCACTTCCCGGACTCCGCCGGAAAGAGACCATCACGGTAACACACGTTGTTGATTCATTTTAATTAAGGTCAAGTTTAGGTTTTCTACAACCGGACATTAACAAATTCCCATTTGCCCATAACCGCGGGCACGGCTTTCGGAAGTTCAAATCCCTGCAGGGGAGTCCCAACTTAGCCCATGACAAGCTCTCACGGTCAACGAAGGAATAGACCTCCTCCCAAGACATTCCGATCAGACTCGGTATCCCGGTACTCCAAGACATCCTCGACTATGGTAAAACAAGTCCAGCAAAGTCGCCCAATGCGCTGACATCCTGATGGGAGCTGCACATATCTCATTCTCGGGGCAACACCGGATAGGTCAAGCTACGAGTAAAACCTGCCCTCGAGTTTCCCCGAGGTGGCCCCGCAGGCTGCCCATTTCGGACCAACACTTAGACAAGCACTGGCCCGGGGGGTTAAAATAAGATGACCCTCGGGATGCGCGACTCTCAAGGGAAAAAGGCTAGGTGGCAAATGGTAAAACCAAGGTTGGGCCTTGCTGGAGGAGTTTTATTCAAAGTGAACTGTCAAGGGGTTCCCATTATAACCCAACCGCGTGAGGAACGCAAAATCCGGGAGCATAACACCGATATGACGGAAACTAGGGCGGCAAGAGTGGAACAAAACACCAGGCATAAGGCCGAGCCTTCCACCCTTTACCAAGTATATAGATGCATTAATTAAATAAGATATATAGTGATATCCCAACAAGTAAACATGTTCCAACAAGGAACAACATCTCCATGTTCCAACAAGGGACAAACTTCAATCTTCACCTGCAACTAACAACGCTATAAGAGGGGCTGAGCAAAGCGGTAACATAGCCAAACAACAGTTTGCTAGGACAAGGTGGGTTAGAGGCTTGGTTCAACAATATGGGAGGCATGATGAGCAAGTGGTAGGTATCGCAGCATAGGCATAGCAAAAGAGCGAGCAACTAAGCAAGCAAAGATAGAAGTGATTTCGAGGGTATGATCATCTTGCCTGAGATCCCGCAAGGAAGAAGAACGAGTCATGAAGAAGTCACACGGACGAAGTCGAACGGATCCTCACAACTCCGAAACGGAACCAAAGCTCACGAGAAAGGCAACCCGGAAAGAAGCAAACAACATAGTAAACCACCATCACATAATCATGGCACGATGCACAACCAAGTATGATGCATGTCCGGTTTAAAGAGGGCAAGACATGGCAAAAGCAACAAGTAATACTACAAATTAAGTGGAGCTCAATATGCAACGAGTTGCATATTGACGGAACACCACACCAATTATTTAGTTCTCTCTCGGTTAGGTACTCAACAATATTAAATGTTGGTTAACATGGCAAGAGGTGTAGCATATCAAACTATACCATCTAAACAATTTAAATGGGGCCGGATATAATAAACAACAAAACCGGTAAAACCCCATATGCAATTATCAATTTGGTGCAACAACAATTCAAGCCATCTTAATGTTGTTAATATGATGCGGATGACATGCTCAAGTTTTATGCAAGTTTTATTAAAAGTTGACAAGAGCATTATGAAACATTTGTCACCGTGGTGGAAAGGAAAAAGGGTGCCACGGCAACGATAATGAAAACGGTGCCACGGCAACTTTCCGATTCCGGTAACTCGATTGAGATACCGATGCAAAGGAGAAGTGTGCGGAACATGACATGCAAGGATGGTGGGGAGTGATCCCGGATTCCGGGTGTCCCACGAGTTGGTGGCATGGCAAAAAGAGGGGCGACGTGCACCGACAATTCGAGTACGTAGCAAGCACGAGCATCTCATACAACACACAACATTCGTTCATGGGCGTCGTCTCGAGGGTTATACCTTCGAAGGGTGCGTTATCGGAGCGGTTCGGGTCAAGCAGTGTAGTTGTTCACGATCGTCGTGGGAAGTAGGGGTACTCGGTCGTCGTGGAAGTAGTTGTTCACGGGTCGTTGTGGGAAGTTGTCCTTCTCGTGGCGACGGTAGTTGTTCACCCGATGGTCTTTGGAAATGGTCACGACGTACAGGGTTCGTAGATGTTTGGGTCGAGGGTAGCAGTACTTAGTATCTTGTGGAACTTGACGGTCCGTCATGGTACTTGGCGGTCTCGGTACTTGGCGGTCTTGATCGGAGCAGCAACATGTAGCCGAACTTGGGGTCTTGGTCCTGGCAATCAAAAGGGTACTTGAGGTCTTGACGAACCCGTAGTGGTACTGGGTGAGATCATGGCCATGGTAGTCTTTGGACTTGGAGTTTTGTGTAGTCGAACTTGAGGTGCTCCTGGACCGGCTGGACTTGGCGCGTCCGACAGCAAAAGATACACAAATCGGGGTCGGTGGTGACTATGAGGAATCCAACGACGAGGCACTCGGCATCGAGGTGCCGCACCGCATCAGCGGCAGGAGGCAGGCCCTAACAGAGATGGAACATGGCGGACACATGCGGAGGGGAACACGATGAAGTGGACGGCAGCGGCTTGCTTGCCGGCAACGGCTGGAGACGGAGGTCCCCGGTGCAGGGACTCGACCGGAGTCAACGACACGGTCGTCGCTGGCCCACGCAACGGGTCAGCGAGGCAGGGACGCTGGCGATGCAAAGGTCAGGGCGGTACTGCAGTGGCGCCGCACAGCAGAAGAAGAAGAGGGAGGCGCAATAGAGGCGATGGCACGCGGGTCCGGCGAGCTCCGACCCGTGGTGGCGCACGCGCAGAGGTAGGTCGTGGCGCGCGCGAGGTGGCCAGGTGACGGCGACGGGCGATGCTGGGAAGAGCAGCTGCAGCAGGGCGTGGAAGGAGGAGTAGCAGAGGAAGGGGGCCGCGCAGAGGGGCGACGTGCTCGCCGGCGTGAGGTGCGCATAGGCGAGGGAGAGTCAGGGAGGAGACGTGCGCGTTGGGGTCCTGTGGGTGGCGGCGCGAGGGAGATGGGGATCGAGGAGATGTGGATCGAGCGCGTGTGTCCTGTCCTGGCGGCGCGAGGTTAGCGAGAGGAGGGAGAGATGGGAGATGGGGATCGGGCTGCGGTACTAGGGTTAGAAAGCGGGACTAGGAAGCGGGCCGGCCTGGACTGAGGCCGAAGTGACCAGCTGGGCTACTCTCTCTCTCCCCCACTCCTTTGTTTTTTTTAAAAAAAATAGAGAACTAAAAGAAAGGAAAAAGGACAGAGGAGAAGGTTGAAGAAGAATTTGGACAAGCGGTAAATTTTCTTAGACTCACAAAAATATGTTAGGTCCGAGAAAAATAGGAAAGACCAAGATTGAAAGAATAAATTCAAATTTCTTTGAATTTAATTCAAAAGGTTTGAACTAGGATAGATTTTAGGAGTGCCCAAAAATGTTGAGAAATTAGGTGGAGCTCCGGAAAATGACGAAAGGACATGTGGCAAAGTTAGAGGCCAAGAGTTGAGAAGGAAAAAGGCATGGAACTTAGCTGTAAGTGTGTTATGGTGATTCCAAATTAATGGAATGGTTTTTATATAGCTCCCTAAATATTGGGAGGATATGTTATAAAGAGAAACACCATGTGAATTCCCTCGATTTAAATGGAGCGAAGATCCATACAGTTTATTAATATGAGTTGCAAAGATTAATGACATGATGGCATGATGACAAGATGCAATGCACATGATGCAAAGATGAATGCAATGCATGACATGCAAGCAAAGACAACGCAACAACAACGAATAACTGGACGACACCTGGCACATCGGTCTCGGGGCGCTACATGTTCTCCAATATTTTGTCTGCATTCTAAAAGAGAAACAAGCAGACACATCACATGTTTACCATGTTGTATATGAAACTCATTTTGGTAAATGAGTTCAGTAGTAAAGTGGACAGGATAACAGCATGAAACAAACATATATCTATGTACCATGGTCACTTTATGGTCTATATCATTCTAGTTTTTGTTGCCAAATCAAGATAGAGACATAGTTCAAATAATATTTGTTCAAGACAAAGCAGAATAGACAGAATATAAGTGTGGGTAAGTATAGAGCAATAACAACACTTGTAAAGTGCATGACATGAGAACATAATTGTTTATTCAATTGAAACTGAAATCAACATAGAGCAGGTTACGACAGCAAACCAGTCAAAGAAACAGGTTTAAAACAAACATGTTGCACCATTGGAGTTTCAATTCCATCCTTCAAATTTGAAAATACTTGGTATGAGTAAATATAGTCATGCAAGAGCAAAGGAGTATGAACCATAGCTACAGAACTTGACCTGAGAACAAATCTTCTTCTCCTTTAAGCGTTGAGTTGGGATTCAGAGTGGTGGTCCTCGTGCTTTGGGCACTGCAGTTCCCTTACTGACTGCTCGTGTTTGGTTGCTCTGTGGTGGAGACGGTGCTGTGTCCACTGGAACTGGGTTACTATTTGTCGGGGTTGGGGTTAGAAGGGGTGTAGCTGGTTCTCTGTCCAACTGGGTAGGGGTACAATCTGTGAGAGTCTGGTTTATGTGTGGTGGATCTGGTCCTTGGGCAAGTACAACCATGGTTCTATCTGCATCAACTGGTAGCACTATCTTTTCTGAATACTGTGTTGTTACTCCCTTAGATACTTCCTTAACGCTCTCCAATTCAAATGGCTGATAAACAAGAAAAGTAATTGAAAGTATAGACATTGTATGATAGACATGTGCAATGGATAGTGGGGAATAAAAGAGGGCATGAAATAATTCATATTTATGTTGTCTAACCAAACAGGATAGCATGACACAATTTCACATATATGATGGCTAACTAAACAGGATAGCATGACACAATTTCACATTATGATGGCTAACTAAAAAAGATGGAAAGACATAGTTCAAAATATGAGACTATGTAAACAGGATGACATGACATAACTATATAATGTGTTTATTAAATAGGTTGGCATGCCATAATTCACATACATTCATGGATAGAATGCCATAATTCAAAATATGATGACTGTAAACACTAAATAGGATGAGATGATATAACTGTATGATGTCTTTATTAAATGGGTTGCCATGCAATAATTCAGATAGATGATGTGTATGTACTATTGAGGGAGTCCTGGATTAGGGGGTGTCCGGATAGCCGGACTATAACCTTTGGCCGGACTGTTGGACTATGAAGATACAAGATTGAAGACTTCGTCCTGTGTCCGGATGGGACTTTCCTTGGCGTGGAAGGCAAGCTTGGCAATACGGATATGTAGATCTCCTCCCATTGTAACCAACTCTGTTTAACCCTAGCCCCCTCCGGTGTCTATATAAACCGGAGGGTTTAGTCCGTAGGACAACAACAATCATACCATAGGCTAGCTTCTAGGGTTTAGCCTCTCTGATTTCGTGGTAGATCTACCCTTGTACTACCCATTTCATCAATATTAATCAAGCAGGAGTAGGGTTTTACCTCCATCGAGAGGGCCCGAACCTGGGTAAAAACATCGTGTCCCTTGTCTCCTGTTACCATCCGCCTAGACGCACAGTTCGGGACCCCCTACCCGAGATCCGCCGGTTTTGACACCGACATTGGTGCTTTCATTGAGAGTTCCTCTGTGTCGTCATCATCAGGCTTGACGGCCCCTTTGGTCATCGTTAGCGATGCAGTCCAGGGTGAGACTTTTCTCCCTGGACAGATTTTTGTATTCGACGGCTTTGCACTTCGCGCCACTTCGCTTGGCCATCTGGAGCAGATTGAAAGCTACGCCCCTGGCCATCAGGTCAAGTTTGGAAGCTTAAACTACACGGCCGATATCCGCGGAGAGTTGATCTTCGACGGATTCGAGCCCCTGCCAAGTGCGCCGCACTGTCACGATGGGCATGATTTACCTCTGTCGCCGAACAGTGTCCTAGAGGCCGCACCCACATCCGCTCCGACCTTTAATTCGGAGCCAGCTGCGCCGACCAAGGGCGGGTGGCTAGACCCCACCACGGAGGCTGCAGCCTCAACAGCGATCGAGCCGAACACCAACCTTATCCTTCGCGAGGCCCGTGACTCCACATTGCCGGACTCTCCTCCGAACTCTGAACCATCCGCGCCCCTGCCGATCGAATTCGATTGGGCGCCGATCATGGAGTTCACTGCCACGAATATCTTTCAGCACTCGCCCTTCGGTGACATACTAAATTCACTAAGGTCTCTCTCTTTGTCAGGAGAGTCCTGGCCGGATTATGACCGGCAGGATTGGGATGCGGACGACGAAGAAATTCGACGCCCACCCACCACCCACTTCATAGCCACTGTCGATGACTTGACCGACATGCTCGACTTCGACTCCGAAGACATCGACGGTATGGATGACGATGCAGGAGACGAACAGGAACCAGCGCCTATAGGGCACTGGAAAGCCACCTCGTCATATGATATATATATATGGTGGACACACCCAAAGAGGGCAATGGCGACGGAACAGCGGGGGATGACCCCTCCAAGAAGCAACCTAAGCGCCGGCGTCAGCGTCGCCGCTCTAAGTCCCACCAAAGCGAAAACGGTGATACCGACACAGGAGATAATAACACCCCGGACAGTGCCGAAGACAACTCCCTCCAGCAAGATTAAGCGCAGGAGGATGGAGAAGCGAGCCCCCCCCCCCGAGAGAGCGGCAGATAGAGAGGTAGAGGATGATAATTACATGCCTCCCTCCGAAGACGAGGCAAGCCTCAACGACGACGAATTTGTCGTGCCTGAGGATCCTGTCGAGCAAGAGCGCTTCCAGCACAGGCTTATGGCTACGACAAGTAGCCTTAAGAAAAAGCAGCAGCAGCTTAGAGCTGATCAAGACTTGCTAGCTGACAGATGGACTGAAGTCCTTGCGGCCGACGAATACGAACTCGAACGCCCCTCCAGGAGCTACCCAAAGCACAGGTTGCTACCCTGATTAGAGGAGGAAGCATCTAAACCCACATCTCCAGCAGCTGACCGGCCACCTCATGGCCGCGATAGAGAGGCCTCTCGGCCCACAACTCAAGCCGCACCCCGGCGTCACTCAAAAAACACCAAGGCACGGGGAAATGCGTTAGACCTGCGAGATATATTGGAGGACAAAGCAAGGCAAACAAGATCGATCTACGGATCGCATGGGCGCCCCACGACACGAGACGATAGCCGTCACGCCGGATACAGTAAAAGTAAATCCGTCCAGGCCAAACACAATAGACAAGACTCATTCAAGCTGCGTCATGATATAGCCCAGTACAGAGGCTCCGCACACCCGCTATGCTTCACAGATGAAGTAATGGATCAGCAAATCCCACAGGGTTTCAAACCCGTAAATATTGAATCATACGATGGTACGACAGATCCTGCGGTATGGATTGAGGACTATCTCCTTCATATCCACATGGCCCGTGGCGATGATCTACACGCCATCAAATACCTCTCACTCAAGCTTAAAGGACCAGCTCGGCATTGACTTTACAGCTTGCCAGCAGAATCCATTGGGTGTTGGGAAGACCTGGAAGCCGCATTCCTCGACCACTTCCAAGGCACCTATGTGCGACCACCAGGCGCCGATGACCTGAGCCACATAATTCAGCAGCCAGACGGCCAGACAATTTTGGACACGGTTCCTAACCAAGAAAAATCAAATTGTCGACTGTCCGGATGCAGAGGCCCTAGCGGCTTTCAAGCATAATATCCGCGACGATTGGCTTGCCCGGCACCTTGGACAGGAAAAGCCGAAATCCATGGCAGCCCTCACGACACTCATGACCCGCTTTTGCGCGGAAGAAGATAGCTGGCTGGCTCGTAGCAATAACATGTCAAAAAGCCCTGGTAATTCAGATACCAAGGACAGCAATGGCAGGTCACGTCGCAACAAGCACAAGCGCCGCATTAACAGTGACAATACGGAGGACACGGCAGTTAATGCCGGATTCAGAGGCTCTAAGCCCGGTCAGTGGAAAAAGCCATTCAAAAGAAGCACTCCGGGCCCGTCCAGTTTGGACAGTATACTCGATCGCTCGTGTCAGATACATGGCACCCCCGACAAGCCAGCCAACCACACCAACATGGATTGTTGGGTGTTCAAGCAGGTTGGCAAATTAAATGCCAAAAACAAAGACAAGGGGCTACATAGCAACGACGAGGAGGAGCCCCGGCCGCCGAACAACAAAGGACAGAAGGGTTTCCCCCCACAAGTGCGGATGGTGAACATGATATACGCAACCCACATCCCCAACAAGGAGCGGAAGCGTGCGTTAAGGGACGTATACGCGTTGGAGCCAGTCACCCCAAAGTTCAACCCATGGTCCTCCTGTCCGATCACCTTCGATCGCAGGGACCACCCCACTAGTATCCGCCATGGCGGATTCACCGCATTGGTTCTAGACCCAATCATTGACTGATTTCACCTCACTCGAGTCCTTATGGACGGCGGTAGCAGCCTGAACCTGCTTTATCAGGACACAATGCGCAAAATGGGCATAGATCCCTCAAGGATTAAACCCACAAAAACGACCTTTAAGGGCGTCATACCAGGTGTAGAGGCCCATTGCACAGGCTCAGTCACACTTGAAGTGGTCTTCGGATCCCCGGATAATTTCTGGAGCGAGGAGTTAATCTTCGATATAGTCCCGTTCCGCAGTGGCTTCCATGCACTGCTTGGGCGAACCGCGTTTGCAAAGTTCAATGCGGTACCGCACTACGCATACCTCAAGCTCAAGATGCCAGGACCTCAGGGAGTCATTACAGTCAATGGAAACACCAAACGCTCTTTCCGAACGGAGGAGCACACGGCGGCCCTCGCAACGGAAGTACAAAGCAGCCTCTCAAGGCAATTCTCCAGTCCTGTGATAAAACGTCCGGACATCATCAAGCGCGCCCCGAGTAACCTACAACAAGACCGACTGGCACGTTCCGAGCAAGCGTAGCAATGCGCCCCAACCCTAGCCCTTGCGAAACGGTGAAATCCGTGCTACGCGTACATAATTACGCTCTGAAAATACCATGGGCACAGGGGGAGGGGCACGACCACGGCACGCCCCAAAAACGCGGCTCAACCGCACTAGGGGCTGCCGATTTTACCATTTTTTCTTACTTTCAGGACTTTACTCCCCAGAAGACCTGTACGGTAGTACAATTGCCGCACAGACGATATAATAACCAGGGAGGCAGAAAGCTGCGTCACACTGTGGAATTCCCAGGTGGTCTCTATAAACGAGCAAAAATACCTTTCTTAAATACCATTCTGCAGCCCGCCCCTGGAGGGGGACATGTCAAATAGTCCCACCTCTTGCTTATCGCACTATTTGTATCGTTCTGCTTTTAATGCACCTTTTTCGAATAAACAATGCTTACCTTCAGTCTATTATTGCATTCTCTATTCATTCCTTTTTATGTATATATGGTCATTCATGACATTTAGCACCCGTACACTTTGGTACGGCTAATACGCCAGGGGCTCAAGCACCCCATAATACGGCATGAGAAGTCCGAACACTTTCACAAGTGCGGCACTCCGAACTTATAGCATTATATGCATCAGCTCCGAATCATGTCTTTGGTCAATAGTTGGGTTTGCCCGGCTCCCATGTTTTGGTACCTTACGTTCCGCTATATCGGCTAAGGTAGCACTGGGAGAACTACTGCGATTGTGCCCCGGTTCAGCTGGGCTAAGCACCTCAGTAGAGAAAGCTAAAACTGACTATCATGATAGGGCGAGAGCTGGTCGCTGTTCGAGAGGTTTCGAGTCCCTAAAGACTTATGCCGCTTAGGGCGAGGAGTTGGCTTTGTCCGGCCTAGGCGTGTATAGCGCCCTGAACTCGGTCTTCCGAACACTAGGGGCTTCGCCAAAATTTAAAATTATAGAATTCTCTGGCTATGTGAGAGTGATAACGCATTATAGTCTGATTGCCTTGTTCGTTGTGCTGAGCACCTCCCTCGAAGGACCCAAGAACGGGAAAAAGAGTGCTCAGGTTTATCCCGAACACCCCAGCACTCGTGGCATGGGGGCAGAAGCCGACGACTCGCCATCACTCAGATTTAATAAACGGCCGTACAGAAGGTAATATTATAAATTCAAACAAGCGTTGCATAGCGCATATGAAAATGTTTTCAGCGCACGGGATCACAAATGCAAGTTCACTCAAAAATTATATCCTTGGAACATTCATCAGCCACAAGGCGGGCACCCTTCAGGACGCCCTCATAGTACATCTCGGGGTTGTGATGCTCTGTTAGGACCCCGATTCAAAGTCACACTGATCTAGCCTGTAACACCTCATATTACTTTGCGGCCTCACGCACGGTATTCCCACGGGGGTGGCCTTACCATGGCCTGAGACCATTTGTGCCTTTTGGCTCACGTATATGATAGTGTCGCTAGCATCCATATGACAGAGAACCCGGGCCGACATGACTAGTTGTGAACCCAAAGTGGCACTAACTTACGGGAACAGGCATAGATGAATCAACATCGAGCATGTCGGTCAGCAGCGTGTGAATCTGGGCTGTAGCACTGGGCTAACAGGACTCCGGTAACCCGGGCTGTAGCAGGCTAGGCAGGACTCCGGATGTCACCGCGTGACATTTCCCCAAAGGGACAGACACAGGAACGAAGTGAATCACATGCTGGCCAGTCAAGTATTCCGGAGCAGTAGTGCTGGGCTAGCAGGACTCCGGTGAACCGGGCTGTAGCGGACTACTATGGCTCATGGAAGCACAAGACTACATTTCCCCAAAAGAGAGGCTACCAGGGATAAACAACTAGGTTGTCGGATCCCACACATACCAAGCATTTCAATCATACACACAATATGCTCAATATGTGCAATACAACATGGCATCACAACAAGACTCTACGACTCAAAGTATTTATTCATTAGGCTCCAAGGAGCGAGATATTACAAACATGGGTCTCATGACCCAACATTCAGAGCATACAAGTCAAAGCACACACGGAAGCTTAACATGTCTGAGTACAGACATCTACAAATGAAAAAGGCTGAGAAGCCTGACTATCTACTAGATCCTGCCGAGGGCACAAGATCGTAGCTGAGGTAATGAGCTAAACGTCGAAGTCCAAGCGGAACTACTAGCGAGACTGAAGTCTCTCTGCAAAACATAAAATAAGCAAACGTGAGTACAAATGTACCCAGCAAGACTTACATCAGAACTAGCTACATATGCATCAGTATCAACAAAGGGGGTGGTGGAGTTTAACTGCAGCAAGCCAGCTTTGACTCGGTGGCTATCCTGAACTATGACTGCAAGTAACTCTTTTGAGGTGGCGCACACGAGTCCACATATTCACCATATCAATACTCCACTATGGATCCGCTCCCGACTCCCTACGAGAAGGCCATCCATAGCACTCACGCTTATCTTGCGCATTTTAGAGTATCCACTTTCACTTGTCTATGAACTATGCAAGGGGTCCAAGTTTCCATATCCGAGGAATCCGGCTATTCGAATAGATAATGATAACCCTGCAGGGGTGTACTTCTTCACACGCGCTCTCGCCACTTATCGCCCTGTACATGTCATGTACCCCGGCAACCTTCAAGCGGAAGCCAGGCGAGGGAGTCGGCCATGACCTGACTAACCAACAAGTCTCTAGTCTAGGTTTATCGCCTATTCGGGTTCCATCCGCAAGGAGATCCGGCCGGGGTGTCGCTCACGGCCCCAAACGATGTGTGCAGGGTTCCCAAGCCCACCATCCGGGTGCCACTTGGTACACCGTGCCACTGTGCCTAGTCTGTCCCAAGCCCACCTGTACCGGGTGCCACTTGGTAGACTACTAACACTACCTACAAACACCAGAAACTAGTTGCAACTCCTGGACAGAGATCGAGTTGATTAATAAGCTGAGAGGGGCCGAGTTACTGGAACCCAATGTGTGGTAGTAACTGTTCATGGATCACAAACACGGAACTCAGTTCCTGAGAACGGCTGTAATGAGACAACCCACCATGTACTCCTACATGGCCTCTCACCGCTACCTTTACGAAATCGTGTTCACACACTTAGCTCTCAACGGTAGGACATGTTCACCACGTTCCTATTCATTCCCGATGAATCAGACCTGACTCAACTCTAAGCAGTAGCAGGCATGACAACAAGCATGAATTAATAGGCACATCAGGGCTCAAACAACTCCTACTCATGCTAGTGGGTTTCATCTATTTACTGTGGCAATGACAGGTCATGCAGAGGAAAGGGGTTCAACTACCGCAGCATGTAACAGTTGAATCGGTGTTGTCCTAATGCAGTAAAAGAGAGCAGGAGCGAGAGAGTGGGATTGTATTGGAATGAACAAGGGGTTTTGCTTTCCTGGCACTTCTGAAGATAGTATAGCTCTTCATCGGTGTCATCGATCACGTCGTCGGAAACAACGTCTACTGAGAGGGGGCAATTACCGGCAAACAAGGAAGAATACAATGAATGCAATGCAACAATATGATGCATGATCATGACATGGCAATATGTTGTGATTTGGGCTAATGCAACAGAAAATCATTTTAATTGAAGTGGAATTCAAAACTATATCAAATTCCAATTCCAAACCTATTATGAAATTTGCCCTAATCATGTTTCATCCTAAATAGTGAGTTTAACTTGCTCAAACATGCAGGAAAATGGTACATATGGATTCCCTAAATTTTTCTGATAATTTTTCATATATAAATTATTTCATTTGGAGTTACGGTTGAATTTCTATGATTTTTAGAAGTTTTAGACATTTTCTGGAATTTCCTAAATAAAAATAAATCCAGAAAATGCATTACTGCATCAGCATGATGTCACTGTGATGTCAGCGGTCAACAGGCGCGGTCCAGGTCAAACCTGACCAACGGGGCCCACTCGTCAGTGACCCAATGCTGCCTAGGGTCACAGATGGGTGGGGTCAGGTCAAAGGACAAGTCAGCATAGTCAAGCTGACACGTGGGCCCACTGCAATTAGATTTAACCTTAATATATTTTAGTTAGCCGGTTAATTAGGTGGTGGGATTCGGCTGTCATTGACTCCAGGGGGTAGTTAGTAGGGTGCTTAGGCCCTAATGGCCGGTTACGTCGGCGGTTAGCCGCCGGCAACCATAGCCGACGGCGGAGGTACTCCGGCCAGCCGATTCCGGCGACGAGAGGAGCCGGGGTTGGGCTCGTTGGAACGCCCGCGAGGCGGCGCGTCCAAGGGTGGTGGTGGCAGCTGCTGGGGCAGCCGGAGACGACGGCGGCAAGCACATCCGCGGCAGCCGGAGTTCGGACGTCGAAAGTTCCGACGCCGCAGGGCACGGCAGGAGCAACGGGTGGTTGCTACGGTCCCGTGGTGACGCGCTGAGCGCGGTGACGCACTCGGTTTCAAGCTCAAGTGGACGTGGCCACGGCGGTGAGGAGCTCAGGCGGCAGCGCGATTCGGGCTGCAAGGGGCGACGGCTACAGGGCGTAACGAGCTCGGGGAAGAGCGGGTATCGAGGCAGGAGCTCACAGTGGTTGCAGCGGGCGTCGACGCGGGCTCGGGGAAGGCCGGACGGCGATGTACGGGCGGTGGCGATCTCGGATGACCGAGGGGGAAAACGTCAGCGTTGGAGATGCAGCGGAGCTTCTGGCGCAGCGTGACTTGGTGGAGAGGACGAAGACGTCGTGATGGAGCTCGGGGACGTGTCAGAGAGGCTCGAGGGAGGCTGTGGCCGCGGTGGCTGTTGACGGTGGCGACGGCGCGCTCAGCCGTGAGAGAGAGAGAGGGGGAAATCTAGGGGAAGGGATGGGGACGAGAGAGACTGAGAGAGAGCCGGGGAGGTTTGCGTGGCGCTCGTCCAGATGCGTCGGGGAGGGGCAGGAAGGCAGGCTGCTGTCGGCGTGGCGCGCTCGCGCCGTGTGTTGCTTCCCCTCTGCCTTCTGGCGAGAGGAGGAAGACAACTGGCAGGGGAGGTGGGCTGCTGGGCTGCACAGTAACGGCCGCCTAGGTGGGCTGCAGGTAAGGCCAGGTAAATGCTCTGCCTTTTCTATTTTCTGTTTGTTTTCTGTTTTCTAATTTTTGAAGTTTGTTTTGAGTTTGGTTTTCAAACAAACCCATTTTTATGCTTCTGAAAATTATTATGTGGAGTTAGGAAACTAGTTCAGAGCCACATGCAAATTTTCAAAATTATTGGGCTTATATCTATTTTATAGTAAATATAAACCCAAATCAAATAGCTAGTGATTTAATTCAAAGGCCCAAGAATAATTATTTCTGTGATTCCAAAAATATTGGTTTGAGTTATAGCTCTTGCCAATATTTTCAAAGGTTAGCAGGAACATTTTGTTGGGCTCATTTGAAATATTTTAATGTTGATCATTTTTAAAAGATTTCTGAGGCTTGAGAAATCCCTCAATTCAATTTCCTTGAAATTAAGATGATGCATGGATGCATATGCAATGACAAGCAAAGGCCAAAGCTAGGGTTGTGACAACTCACGCCCACTAACAAGGATCTCGTCCCGAGATTCAAGATGTGAGGTAAGAAGACAGAGGGGACAAAAATCTTCATGATCCAATTGCCCTTCTCGGAGATGTTGATTCATTGCATCACCTTGATCTCGACGTCTTGCTTTGAGAACTACAACTAACATGACAATGAGAGGAAAGGAAAACTCTAGAAGGATTGATCTTATCGAAGATCGAACAACTCAGGATCAACTCGTGGAGCGAGACGCTGAAACAACTCTCGAAAGCATACATCGAGAGGAATGGAGTGAAACACATGACAAAGGTTCACTAGGTAGGCAACAATTCCACACCTAAGAGGGTGGTGGTCGGTTGCCAACGTAGCGAGGAATGGAGTTGCCATGAAACAAAAACGAGACATCTTGGAGGAGGGTGATCCGTAGGATCATCCCTTCAGTGGCAAAAAGAATTACTTTTGATCCAGAGATCAATAAAATTCTCTATACCAGCCTAGGGAAAATCTCGAGCAATCGTTTGGCGGAGTAAGTAGGGATGGCATACCGAGACTAGAATGGATGATGTGGACTACCTTGTTCAAGACAACGCAATGGATGATTTTTGCTTATCACCGGAAATGGAAGGGACCCATGGTAACTCCACTTTTGAAGATGATCCTGAACAACAAATACTGAGGTGCAAGCTGGGAACAAAATGCAAATGTTGGGAATGATTATGGTAACTGGGGAAGAACTCAACAGTCGAGAGTGAGTCCACTGTTTGAAAAGGTTATGACATAACGGAGGAAACTGGAAGCAAATCCCAGTTAACGCCAACGGTAAAACCTAGTGCTTGCGCGTGCTCTCAAGAACTTGAGCATCTCCATATTCATCAAGGTTTTACCAATATCCCTGTCAAGGATCCTGGCAACACAACATACCACCATGATGAATGGTGATGGATGATGCAGATGCAAAGGAAGATAACACTTTCTCAGATTTCACCTTAGCGAGGCCAAGGGAACAAAATCTGGATGATCGACCAAGAGACATATAGCACTCTGCTTCTAATGTTCTCCTTGATGTGCTAGTGTATCCCATTCATAGATATGGTTTGATATATAGAACATCAGGTAAAAGTTCGGACTTCAGGAGCACAAGAATCCGTAAGTATTAACTATGGAGGTAAATCCTACGAAAACCTCATGGGGTGGTGGCCAACTATCTTCAATTGGGATAATACAATAATAGGTCTTCCGTCTGGATGTGTTGGCCATGACATCCACTTTATCGGTTATCGAGGGATCAATATTATAGTTCTTGGAAAATGCTCCAACCATCATATCTGCCTGAGATTCAGATCTGGTTGGTGCCAGGATATTCTAGACTCATCAAGTCTAGAAAGGAAGTGAAAGTTTGCAACACAAATCGACGAGACGACGTTGCGAGATTCTCGGGGAATGAACTGCGATAGCAAGCTCCAAAACATGAGCTGGTTCTGCTACAACATGTGAACACATTGTCCAGACAAGTATGACCACATAGTAGTCTTATAATAAAACACTACCGAGTTCTGGTGGGGAACCATCATTGAGGATATCGAAATCTTGTGAATGACCTAGGATAGCACAACAACTCCTTTTCCTGGAACAGGTCAATCAGTGGCTTAGTGTGCTAGGAACACATATGGAGTGGAGGTAATTAATCTACCAAACAATAGAATACTTCGCACATATGCATGACTGATTTGGGATGATTCCAAGGGAAACAAAACAATCCTTTCTCAAATTCATGGCGGCAACTTACACCCAATGCACGTGAACTTAGAGAAAGTCACTTCTTTCACCCAAACATATACCTCATGAGCTGAACACGAAGGCAATGATTGCAAAAGTTCCAACACTAGCTCAATGTTCAACATGAATCATGGAGGAGACAAGATGCTGCTGATGGGCTCAACAGCAACTCATCGGAATTTCCATATCACTAGAATTCCACCATTATATGAACAATGTGATAGTATTGGTCAGACCAAAGGATGTATGCTCGAGGAACAACCACGAGTAAGACAACATTATGAATATCGTTGGCTCTAACTTGATTTGACAATGGCCCACACTCAAATCAAGGATTGGACAAGATGATAGATTCAACAACCGATCACGAGGAACAATCGATGAAGGTATCATCTCTCGTCAACACACACACAAGATATCCCCTTTGGAGTGAACTAAGTGGATTAAGCTTTTTTCTCCCAACTCTCCAAGTTGTTATTTAGCTTGACCAACTAGCTCAGGGGTATCCAACATAGATTCTTTGAGAAGGAGTGGTTTACAAGAAACCAACTTGATCACGAACTCAACATAGCGGTCAGGTGACAACCTGGTAACACTTCCGAGAAGATATTCGGAAATTCACGAACCACCGATATGTTACGAAGCTCGAGAACAATCTTGCTTTGCGAGGCAAGACGATGTGACCAATAGAGCAAAGGTTTGACACAATCCTAACTCATTGATCGAATAGTGCACCAGAAATAAGGACAAGGTAGCACGATCAATCCTAGAATAGTGATTCGATAACCAACATGCTAAGAATGATAATAATGTCCATAACTACCAAGCAACACAGTCGCTAGGAGTATTGATTTCACACATCATGGTTCACTCGTCGGCATTCCGATTACAATAACACAGAACCGAGGAATGAAAAATGATGGCAAGAAGTATTACTGCGTCAAGAATTCATAAGAGGTGGTGCAATTCTCATGACACTCCTGACATAAAGATGGTAACACTCCAAGGTAGAGCAAAGCAAAAGCTGGATTGGCATTTTGATCTGCGAAATACAATTGTTTTGACCCAATCCTAGATATGGATGAGGTTCTGGAGTTTGTTTCTCCTAGTCATGCTGAACCAGAACGGCTGGACGGACCACAAGAATAATAGCCATCGATGAACATGATTGCAGACATACTCTTGACTATCGAATGATAGACAATGGTCGGAATACAGGTGAAGAGTAACAACTCAAGGAACATATACCATTTTGAGTTGTGGATGCATAGATTAGTATGTCGAACTGAGTCCAACAGGTTTCTTCCGGATAACCCATGCGGAGAGATAGAATTGGCAGGGTCACAATATAGAATGAAGAACTCATCAAGAGCACTCTGGTTGTGATCTTTTGGTTCAAAAGAACTTCTGCCATATTGGCTCATGGTATTGGAAGAACGATATACCACGGGCCTCGAGGACTATCACAAGGTTACTAATATCTCAAGGGAACTAGCAAATACTAACAACATGAAGTAGGGTGAATCTCGGGTTCAAAACCCAAGAGTAGAATGCCTACTACTAAGTGGCATCACGGGATGCTTTCGAGAATGGTGGCCAGATTCATCACACTGGGAACACAAAACATTGCTAGATTACTAGGTGACTCTCTAGGACACCTAGGGTCATAATAATAGATCCAACATATATGTCGAGGCAGCAGAGTACCTCAACTCTTTGGCTAGTGTGCTTATTCTGACCAAAAGTACATCGGGAACGGAGGAAGGATTTGCAAATGCATCAGATTGTTTAGAAACCTGGAATGACTTGGACAGCATAACGACTGTAAATGCTCAAAATGATTTGAGACATCCTGCAAAAATGGTGGCATAACCACTCAATATCACAATATCAAGGTTCTAAGGCCGGCTATGAACATATGGAGGTAGTAGGAACTGAAATGAGGCTTGAACTCAACAATCCTAGGCAACTACGGTTTCGTAACACGTCATCCTGAGAGATAGAAGAGAAGCCTAGTTCTTAACCCCGTAGAAAAGATAAGATGACTCAGATCAGAAGGTCATGAGGATAAGGAGTAAAAAGAGGCTTACGTTCGCATCCACAATCAATTCCCTTATATAACTAAAGCATTTCTAGACAAGACTTCGACCAGTTTGGCTTGGTAATCCTACAGGCAGCCAGGCCCTGATACCAACGCTGTCAGGACCCCGATTCTAAGTCACACTGATCTAGCCCGTAACACCTCATATTACTTTGCGGCCTCACGCACGGTATTCCCACGGGGGTCGCCTTACCATGGACCGAGACCGTTTGCGCCTTTTGGCTCACGTCTATGATAGTGTCGCTAGCATCCATATGACAGAGAACCCGGGCCGACATGACTAGTCGTGAACCCAAAGTCGCACTAACTTACGGGAACAGGCATACATGAATCAACATCGAGCATGTCGGTCAATAGCGTGTGAATCCGGGCTGTAGCACTGGGCTAACAGGACTCCGGTAACCTGGGCTGTAGCAGGCTAGGCAGGACTACGGATGTCACCGCGTGACATTTCCCGAAGGGACAGACACAGGAACAAAGTGAATCACATGCCGGTCAGTCAAGTGTTCCGGAGCAGTAGTGCTGGGCTAGCAGGACTCCGGTGAACCGGGCTGTAGCGGACTACTATGGCTCATCGAAGCACAAGACTACATTTCCCCATAAGAGAGGCTACCAGGGATAAACAACTAGGTTGTCGGATCCCACACATACCAAGCATTTCAATCATACACACAATATGCTCAATATGTGCAATACAACATGGCATCACAACAAGACTCTATGACTCAAAGTATTTATTCATTAGGCTCCAAGGAGCGAGATATTACAAACATGGGTCTCATGACCCAACATTCAGAGCATACAAGTCAAAGCACACACGGAAGCTTAACATGTCTGAGTACAGACATCTACAAATGAAAAAGGCTGAGAAGCCTGACTATCTACTAGATCCTGCCGAGGGCACAAGATCGTAGCTGAGGTAATGAGCTAAACGTCGAAGTCCAAGCGGAACTACTAGCGAGACTGAAGTCTCTCTGCAAAACATAAAATAAGCAAACGTGAGTACAAATGTACCCAGCAAGACTTACATCAGAACTAGCTACATATGCATCAGTATCAACAAAGGGGGTGGTGGAGTTTAACTGCAGCAAGCCAGCTTTGACTCGGTGGCTATCCTGAACTATGACTGCAAGTAACTCTTTTGAGGTGGCGCACACGAGTCCACATATTCACCATATCAATACTCCACTATGGATCCGCTCCCGACTCCCTACGAGAAGGCCATCCATAGCACTCACGCTTATCTTGCGCATTTTAGAGTATCCACTTTCACTTGTCTATGAACTATGCAAGGGGTCCAAGTTTCCATATCCGAGGAATCCGGCTATTCGAATAGATAATGATAACCCTGCAGGGGTGTACTTCTTCACACACGCTCTCACCACTTATCGCCCTGTACACGTCATGTACCTCGGCAACCTTCAAGCGGAAGCCAGGCGAGGGAGTCGGCCATGACCTGACTAACCAACAAGTCTCTAGTCCAGGTTTATCGCCTATTCGGGTTCCATCCGCAAGGAGATCCGGCCGGGGTGTCGCTCACGGCCCCAAACGATGTGTGCAAGGTTCCCAAGCCCACCATCCGGGTGCCACTTGGTACACCGTGCCACTGTGCCTAGTCTGTCCCAAGCCCACCTGTACCGGGTGCCACTTGGTAGACTACTAACACTACCTACAAACACCAGAAACTAGTTGGAACTCCTGGACAGAGATCGAGTTGATTAATAAGCTGAGAGGGGCCGAGTTACCGGAACCCAATTTGTGGTAGTAACTATTCATGGATCACAAACACAGAACTCAGTTCCTGAGAACGGCTGTAATGAGACAACCCACCATGTACTCCTACATGGCCTCTCACCGCTACCTTTACCAAATCGTGTTCACACACTTAGCTCTCAACGGTAGGACATGTTCACCACGTTCCAATTCATTCCTGATGAATCAGACCTGACTCAACTGTAAGCAGTAGCAGGCATGACAACAAGCATGAATGAGTAGGCACATCAGGGCTCAAACAACTCCTACTCATGCTAGTGGGTTTCATCTATTTACTGTGGCAATGACAGGTCATGCAGAGGAAAAGGGTTCAACTACCGCAACATGTAACAGTTGAATCGGTGTTGTCCTAATGCAGTAAAAGAGAGCAGGTGTCACACCCTAGCTAGTCCATGCATTAGAGTGTGCATCATGTTTATTTTTCATCAGAAACTTGAAATGGGGAAGGCAGAACCCCCAGCACCCCTCTTGAAATCAACTAGGGTTTACTAAAAATAATTTCAATGAACCTGAAATGCCCTTCTAAAATGTTCACCCTCTTTGCCTTGGGTTAGAACCTCTCGCAAAATAGGTGCACAATTTTCTAGGTCAACAAAAGGTCACTGGATTAAATCATATGTATGTTGCCTTTGGACATTTAAATGCTAATAAATATTTTAAATGTTCAAATAATTCTGGAATTAAGTCAGGGCTGTTAGGAATAATCCAAACAGAGCCCACAATTATTTTCAGGATTTTAGAAAGTGCCTAGGTATTTTAAATAAAGCCCTAAAGATACAGAAAAAAAATAGAAAAGAAAACAAACAAAAACAGAAAAACTTATCTGGCGCCACCTACCAGGCCCACCTGCCGGCCCAGCCCAGCCACCCCGCCAGCGAGCAGCTTGGCTTGGCCAAGCAGGCAGGTGCTCGACGGCGAGCACCGCATGCGCGCCACGCAGCTGCCGCCGCCTCGCCGCTCCCCTCGTCGACCTGTCGACGTGGGACGAACTCCCTTGCATCCCCCGACCTCGCAGACACTACACTTTCCCCCTGGTCCCTCTCCATCGCTCTTCCTCCGCCATGGCCGACGCTGCCGTGCTCGCGCCACCGTGAAACCGCGTCCACCGTCGTCCCCGTGTTGCACCACCGTGTCTATCCTCTCCGCCATCGTCGACTCCGTCGAGCAGCTGAGCCCCGAGCGCTCACACGCTCTGCAACGTCTTCTTCGACCTCATCTTCACCGAGCATCGCCGGAGATCCCTTTCGACGTCGCTGCTGCATCGACTCGTCCCCGACCGCGCCGTCTGCCTCTACGTGATCGCCGTGAGCTGCTGCACCTCCCCATCCTCCCCGTTCTTCTTCTCGTGCACCACAATGAGCACACGAAGCTCACCCGCACGGGCCGCCGTGGAGCTCGTCACCGACGTGTCTCCGGCAAAACACCAGCCACGCCACCTAGTCTAACTACTTCACTGCATCCCTAGGGGCACAACGCACCTGACCACACGCCTCGCCGTGCCCCGTAGCCTCGGGCTCACTTTCGCCTGACTCCGGCAACCGCAAGGCTCGTCGCCGGCGACGTTTCCGGCCACCCCGAGCCCAACAACCACCACCAAACGCCGCGGTTTGTTCCCAGCTACCCGTAGCTGCTCTCCGCGCATCAATTGGTGCCCTGTGGGCGATTTCCGCAGCGCGCCACCGCGTCTGGCCTCGCCGGCGGCTAAACGCCGGTAGGTTTTGACCCGCTGACCGGCGAGGTTGACCTGCTGACGTGGGTTGACCTCCCCCCTCTCTCTCACCGACATGCGGGCCCCGCCCGACTAATTACTCTGTTAGTGCTAACTAAATAGGTTAGTTAATTAGTATAGTCACTGACTAGTGGGCCCTGCCAGTCAATTAGGCTAACTAAACGTAGTTAGTGCACAGAGACACTGACCAGTGGACCCCACCAGTCTGGTTTGACCTGGCTGGCGCCTTTGACCTGCTGACGTCACCCTGACGCGTTGCTGACGCAGTAATTGATTTTCTGGATTTATTCTTATTCAGGAAATTCCAAAAAATAGTTCAAACTTCAAAAATTCATAGAAATTCAACCATAGCTCCAAATGAGATAAATTATATATGAAAAATTATCAGAAAAATTCAATCTATCCATCTGTAATGGTTTCATGCATGACAAAACAAGTTTACCTTGCTGTTTAAGCAGAATAAGGAAATGCACTATAAATGCCATGTTTAATGAGCTAATATTTGAATCTTTGATTCAAATGGGTTCATCCCTTCCTATTTTAGCTTGCATTAGGCCAAGACACAATGAAAGATCGAAAGTATGTCTAGAGGGGGGTGATTAGACTACTTGACCAAATAAAAACTTAACCTTTTCCCAATTTTAGTTCTTGGCAGATTTTAGCTATTTTAGGACAAGTCAAGCAGTCATCACACAATTCAAGCAAGCATGCAAAGAGTATATTGGCAGTGGAAAGTAAAGCATGCAACTTGCAAGAATGTAAAGGGAAGGGTTTGGAGAATTCAAACGCAATTGGAGACACGGATGTTTTTCCTGTGGTTCGGATAGGTGGTGCTATCCTACATCCACGTTGATGGAGACTTCAACCCACAAAGGGTAACGGTTGCGAGAGTCCACGGAGGGCTACACCCACAAAGTGTAACGGTTGCGTGAGTCCACACAGAGCTCCACCCATGAAGGGTCCACGAAGAAGCAACCACCCACAAAGGGTCCACAAAGAAGCAACCTTGTCTATCCCACCATGGCCATCACCCACACAGGACTTGCCTCAATAGGGGTAGATCTTCACTAAGTAGGCGATCTCCTTGCCCTTACAAACTCCTTGGTTCAACTCCACAATCTTGTCGGAGGCTCCCAAGTGACACCTAGCCAATCTAGGAGACACCACTCTCCAAGAAGTAACAAATGGTGTGTAGGTAATGAACTCCTTGCTCTTGTGCTTCAAATGATAGTCTCCCCAACACTCAACTCTCTCTCATAGGATTTGGATTTTGTGGAAAGAAGATTTGAGTGGAAAGCAACTTGGAGAGGCTAGAGATCAAGATTCATATGGTAGGAATGGAATATCTTGGTCTCAACACATGAGTAGGTGGTTCTCTCTCAGAACATATGAGTTGGAATGGTGTATGTGTTCTGATGGCTCTCTCTTCGAATGAAGAGGGGGTGGAGGGGTATATATAGCCTCCACACAAAATCCAACCGTTACACACAGTTTTCCAATCTCGGTGGGACCGAATCAACAAACTCGGTCGGACCGAAAATGTAAACCTAGTGACCGTTAGAGATTTTCGGTGGGACTGACATGCAACTCGGTAGGACCGATATGGTTAGGGTTTTGGCATAACGTAACCTCGGTGAGACCGATTACACAAACTCGGTGAGACCGAATTTGGTAATTAGCTAACCAGAGAGTTGGTCAGGCAAACTCGGTGGGACCGATTTTCTCTTTCGGTGAGACCGAAAAGTTACAAAGGGGAAACACTGAATTTACATTGCAATCTCGGTGGGACCGATTCGCTCTTTCGGTGAGACCGAAAAGTTACGAAAGGGAAACAGAGAGTTTGCAATCCCATCTCGGTGAGACCGAGATCCCTATCGGTAGAACCGAATTGCTAGGGTTTGGCAGTGGCTTATGACAAGTGAAACTCGGTGGCGCCGGATAGGAAGAATCGGTAGGACCGAGTTTGGCTTATGGTTTAGGTCATATGTGGATATGGGAAAGTAGTTGAGGGTTTTGGAGCATATCACTAAGCACATGAAGCAAGAGGCTCATTAAGCAACACCTCATCCCTCCTTGATAGTATTGGCTTTTCCTGAAGACTCAATGTGATCTTGGATCACTAAAATATAAAATGAAGAGTCTTGAGCATTTGAGCTTGAGCCAATCCTTTGTCCTTAGCATTTTGAGGGTTCCACTTTCACATCCATGGCATGCCAATCATTGAGCTTTCCTGAAATAATCATCTTGGAATAGCATTAGCTCAATGAGCTATATGTTGTTATGAATTACCAAAACCACCTAGGGATAGTTGCACTTTCACACAATCATATTGCCATGTCATAGCATGCATCATATTGTTGCATATCGTCATGTGTTGATTGTGTTCCGATGTGTTCTTCATGGTAGGTTCTGCCTCCGAGGATATTCACGAGTATCCAACTGAAGGGCAGTGTCCCGTTACCACTCCATCAGGCAAGCAACCATTGATCATTCCGATACAACCCATGTTCTCGCTCCTGCTCTTGTTTACTGCATTAAGACATCGCGATTCAAACTGCTGTGTGCTACGGTAGTTGAACCCTTATCCTCTGCATGACCTGTCATAGCCACAGTAACTAGATGAAACCCACTAGCATGTGTAGGAGTTGATTGAGCCATGTATGTGATTCCTACCTTGCTATGCCTGCTATGCTTAGAGTTGAGTCGGGTCTGGTTCATCTGGGTGATGAGCTAGAGTGAAATTCTTATGTCGGTAATATGAGGGATGTATTGAACATGTTTTGGTAAAGGTATCGATGAGAGGCCATGTAGGAGTACATGGTGGGTTGTTTCATTGAGCCCGTCCATAAGAACTGAGATCTGTATGTGTGATTTAAGATGCAGTTACTACCGTACATTGGGCCCGAAACCAATGGACCCTCTCGGCTTCTTAATCACCCTAGTACTCTGTCCAGGAGTTGCAATTAGTTTCTGGTGTTTGTAGGTTATGTGTTGGCGGCCGTGCGTAGCGCTGACCCTAGGGGTGGGCTATGTTGCGGTAGATACACCGTGGCACGGTGTACCGAGTCACCCGTTTGGTGTCTCAGGAACCCTGTTCACATAGTTCGGGGCCGTATGTGGAAACCTCGGCCGGACTCCCTGCGGATGGAACCTGGATAGTCGATAAACCTGGACTAGAGACTTAAGTTTTTAGGTAGGCCGTGGCCGACACCCTCGCTGGGCTTCCGCTTGAAGGTTGCCGAGTACATGTCGTGTAAACGGCGGTAAGTGGTGAAAGCGTGTATGACGAAGTACACCCCTGCAGGGTATAAACTATTCGAATAGCCGCGTCCGCGGTAAAGGACTACTTGGTTGCCTATACAGTTCATAGACAAGTTAATGGATACTACTAAAAGACTCAAGATAAGTGTGAGTACCGAGGATGGCCCTCTCGTAGGATGACGAGGGAGGATCCCCGGTGGAGTATTGTGTTGGTGAGTAGTGGACTCGTGTGCAAAAACTATTTTACTGGTGGAGTTCCGTAGGATAGCTTAGCCAAGAGTCAAAGCTGGCTTGCTGCATCAACCCCACCGCCTTCTTGAGAATAAGCATGTATAGTAGGTTCTGATGTAAGACTTGCTGAGTACCTTTGTACTCATGTTTGCTTATTTATTGTTTTCAGACGACAACACTGCCCCCTCCGATGGGTTTTATGTAGACCTTGACGTCGACGAGTGACTAGCCACCCAGGTGGTGATCCTGGCCATGGAGCGCCCTGTGTAGATAGACAGGCTTCGAGAAGCCTTCTTTCTTTCTAGAGTCTATACTCAGACTAGTTGCTTCCGCATGTGCTTGTATGTTTGTATGACTTGAGTGTCGGCTCATGTGACCCCTATCTGTATGAACATGTTATGTATGGCTCTCTGGAGCCTTTAAATAAAGTACTTGAGTTGTAGAGTTTTGTTGTGATGCCATGTTGTATGTACTCATATCGGGCATATTGTGTGTATGATTGAAATGCTTGGTATGAGTGGGATCCGACAATCTAGTTGTTTATCCTTGGCAGCCTTTCTTATGGGGAAATGTAGTCTAGTGTTCCTCGAGCCATAGTAGTCCGCTACAGCCCGGTTCACCGGAGTCCTGCTAGCCCAGCACTACTGTTTAGGACACTTGACTGGCCGGCATGTGTTTCACTTCGTCCCGATGTCTGTCCCGTCGGGGAAATGTCAACCGGTGACTTCCGGAGTCCTGCCTAGCCTGCTACAGCCCGGGGTTCCCCGGAGTCCTGTTAGCCCAGTGCTACATCCCGGAATCACTCGTTGATGACCGACATGTTCGATGTGATTCATGTATGCCTGTCTCCATAGGTCTGTGCCGCTTTGGGTTCACGACTAGCCATGTCGGCCCGGGTTCTCTGTCATATGGATGCTAGCGACACTATCATATACGTGAGCCAAAAGGCGTAAACGGTCCCGGGCCATGGTAAGGCGAAACCCGTGGGATACCGTGCGTGAGGCCGCAAAGTGATATGAGGTGTTACCGGCTAGATCGATGTGACTTGGAATCAGGGTCCTGACAGCGTTGGCATCAGAGCCGGACTGCCTGTAGGTTCGTTGAGCCAAACTGGTCGATGTCGAGTCTAGAAATGCTCTAGTTATATGTAGGGGAATTGATTGTGGGAGGGAACATAAGGTTCTTTTACTCCTTTACCTATGCCTCTGATCTGAGTCATTCTCTCCTCATTCAACGTGGGTTAAGGACTAGGCTCTCTTCCTCTATCAGGTTCACGTGTTACTAATCCGTAGTAGCTTATAGGATTGTTGTTACAAGTCCCAGTTCAGTTTCTACTATTCTTAGTATGTTGCTAATTGAATCAGAACCTTGATATGATGTTGTTGAGTGGTATTGTGAACTGTTGTGGATGTCTCAAATCTTTTTCTGAGCATTTACAGCCGTTATGCTGTCCAATTTTCCCTAGAAATTCTAATGTCTTTGCATTGTGGTTGTGCTTTCAGATGGCCAACCATCCTCAAAACCAAGTGGTTCACCTGACCAGGTTCCTCGACGTGCCCGGTCATACTGCTATGTTAGTCCGGGTCATGATCGAGACAGGTTACCGTTGGTATCCCGAATACACTGTCGAAGAGCAGTTCTGCGACTTTAACCAAAGCCAGTATTTCTGCACCGTTAGGATATTTCCTTCTTATCCTGGATCTACCGAGCCCCTTCACTGTTCCTATGGACTCGGGGTTACCGTTGAGATGGCTGTGCAGGATGCTGCCTATTCCATGATGACCATCATGCGAGTCCGGACTGGCCTGCTTCGGAACATCGACTTCCGTTACATGCTAGCTTCACTTCCGGGAGCGCAAGGGTATCTTCAGGCCATCTATGCTGACTCCACTCAGGAGGACTCATTAACTCGTACCACTGCCGAGATGGTCGAAGATAAGGACCGAGAGAATCGGGCCTTGAGGTTGGAGCTTTTCAATACCCGTGCTGATCATTGGGCCACATTGACTCGGTTTGCACCTGCGGTGCAAGCTGGATGTATGGATACAAGGGATCTGTATCCTGTGAGATCAGCTCTGCCAGACATGGTGGATTGGCGTGATGTGGGAGGCATCACCCCACCCCGTGGTCCCCGCAGGCCACCGTTTGTTGGTCCAAGACCTCATCCTAGCCCCTATGGTCCACAGGCTCCTCAGGACCGTCTGTTTCCGGATGGTCACGTTGAACTTCCAGGCTATGGAGGTGACTTCTATGAGGACTACTACGGAGCTGTATGAGTTAGTAGTAATACCACTCGTATTGTAGTAGTTGTATCTCCACTGTCCTGCGTGACTTGTGGAATATGACTTGGCGTGTAATCTATTCCGGAGGTGTAGACAAATAATGTATAGGAGCTTGGAATGCCTCCGATGAGATGTAACGTCTTTCATCATAGTTATACTGTAGCCT
The DNA here is from genome assembly GCF_056163025.1 of Triticum urartu. Classification (NCBI taxonomy): domain Eukaryota; kingdom Viridiplantae; phylum Streptophyta; class Magnoliopsida; order Poales; family Poaceae; genus Triticum; species Triticum urartu. The sequence goes on along the minus strand of NC_141878.1, from coordinate 98,515,436 downwards.
GGGCTTGTACTAAACTATGTATGATGTGTATGACCGTTGGTATATATATGGCAGTTTTATATTACCATGACATACGGATGAACATCTTTGCATTCCGTGTTATCCATTACATTCTGCACTTACTTGCTAAGTTTGAGCCATCCTTGTCTAAACCGTTGTCTTGTTTTCTCCTAGGATGGTCAACACCCGCGGCAACCCTGCTGTCCCGGAGCAGGGGGAAGCCAGTGCAGCTAGAGGTGAAAATCTGCCCCACCTGCCTTCTCTGGCCGAAGTGATGCTAGAGGCGGAAAGAAACAAGCGTGAGACTAACCGCTTGCTGGAGCGGATTGAGCAGAACACTGCACGCCACCCGCGAAATGACTTGGTGTCAATCAATGACTTTATTAAGCTGTACCCACCAAAGTTCAACCATTCTGTCGAGCCCCTCGACGCGGATGACTGGCTTCGCAGCTTCACCCACAAGGTACGTTCTGCCAACGTAGCCGAAGCCAACAAGGTTACTTATGCTGCCTATCACCTCGAAGGCCCTGCTAGCCTTTGGTGGGAAAACTTCGAAGCTATGCGCCCGGTCGGTCAAATCACTACTTGGGCTGAATTCAGTGAGGCTTTCCATGAGCATCACATTCCGGAAGGTCTCATGGATCGCAAGAGGGAGGAGTTCTGCAACTTCACCCAAGGAAGACTGACTGTGGATGCTTACAGTCGTGAATTTGGGAATCTGGCATGTTATTGTCCTGAAGAGGTATCTACTGACGCTAAGAAGCAGGCAAGGTTCCGCAAGGGACTTAGCCCTGAGCTTTGCCACGATCTCCGTCTGCACGAGTGCACATCCTTTCAGAAGTTGGTCAATAAAGCCATCAGTGCTAAGACAGGCCAGACTGATTATGATGCTTCACACAAGCACTCCCGTGATTTTGGCTCTTCATCCGGCTCTGGGGCTCAGAAGCGCTGGGTGTGGATTCCAAGCACGGCACTGCCACCCAGGTTCATTCCGAGGCCATCCTTTGAGGCGCCTCGTCCCAACCAACAATTTGCACCGCCCAAGCCCTATGGTGGCCCCGCTGCTAATGCTGCTCCACGCCCCAATGTGGTGACATGCTTCAAGTGTGGAGAGCCGTGTCACTATAGCCGAGAGTGTCCCCAGAACAACAACCCCAATCAAACTGGAAAGTCCGTTGGCCATGGTAAGCCAGCGGGGAAGACTTTCTACGCCAAGCCGGCCACCACTGCACGTGGCCATGTCAATTATGTTTCAGCCGAGGAGGCTCATGAGGATCCTAACGTCGTCCTTGGTACGCTCCTTGTTAACTTCCATCCGACATCTGTTCTTTTCGATACTGGAGCATGTCATTCATTCATATCTGAGAACTATACTCGATTGCATAACACGACATTCTGCGACATGCCCACTTCCAGGGTAATTCAAACTCCGGGTTCCAAATGGCAAACTTCTAGAGTAAGCCATGGGAACGAAATTCTTGTCGATAGACTTGTCTTCCTTGCATCCTTAATAGCTCTCAAGTCCTCCGACATAAATATCATCTTGGGTATGGACTGGATGTCAGCTCATTATGCTAAGATCGATTGTGCCACTAGAACCGTTCAACTTACCCACCCCTCGGGCAAGACAGTTAATGTCTTAACTCGAGTAGCCAAGCGCCAACTTTACTCCCTAAATGCCAACCCCCTTCCAGACCATGAAGATGTTCCGGTAGTCCGAGACTTTCCGGATGTCTTTCCAGAAGAACTGCCAGGTGTTCCACCTGACAGGGATGTCGAGTTTGTGATAGACCTAGTTCTAGGAACCGTTCCAATTTCTAGAAGACCTTACAAGATGGCACCCCTAGAACTAGCCAAGCTTAAGAACCAAGTCGATGAGTCCTTGAACAAGGGTTTCATCCATCCTAGTTCCTCTCCTTGGGCTTGCCCCGTCCTCTTCGTTAAGAAGAAGGATGGAACGGATCGAATGGTTGTGGATTACCGACCTGTCAACTTGGTCACCATCAAGAACAAACATCCGGTTCCCAGGATCAACGATCTGTATGATCAGCTCGCTGGATCCTCAGTCTTCTCCAAGATGGATTTGAGGTTGGGTTATCATCAAATCAAAATCAGAAACGGGGACATTCCCAAAACGGCCTTTGTTACTCGTTATGGCCAATACGAGTACACCGTCATGTCCTTCGGTTTAACCAATGCCCCGGCTACCTTCTCTCGGTTAACGAACTCGGTCTTCATGGAGTACTTGGATAAATTCATCGAAGTATACCTCGATGACATACTCATCTACTCCAAGAATGAAGAGGAACATGCCGTACATCTAAGGCTGGTATTGATGAAACTTCGAGAGCATCGCCTTTATGCCAAATTCTCCAAGTGTGAATTTTGGTTGCCAGAAGTGACCTATCTAGGCCATGTAATCTCTGGTAAGGGTATTGCTGTCAATCCCGAGCGAGTTCAAGCCGTCCTTGATTGGACTCCACCTGAGACGGTCAAGCAAGTTCAGAGCTTCCTTGGCTTAGCGAGCTATTGCCGCCGCTTCGTCGAAAATTTCTCCAAGGTTGCTAAACCTCTAACTGAACTCCTCAAGAAAGGTAAAAAGTTCGAGTGGACTCCACAGTGCGAGATAAGTTTTCAAGAACTGAAAAGACGCCTGACATCTGCCCCCGTACTGGTACCACCAGACTTCTCCAAGGACTTTATTATCTATTGCGACGCCTCGCGACAAGGACTAGGTTGCATACTCATGCAAGATCGTCAGGTAATTGCCTATGCTTCACGGCAATTACACCCACATGAGGAAAATTATCCTACACATGATCTAGAGCTTGCAGCTGTAGTCCATGCACTTAAAACCTGGCGAAATTACCTTCTCGGTAATCGTTGCGAGATCTTCACCGATCACCAAAGTTTGAAATATATCTTCACCCAACCAGATTTGAATCTCAGGCAACGACGTTGGGTCGAGTTGATCTCGGACTACGACTTAGGAATAACTTACACCCCGGGCAAAGCCAATGTCATGGCTGATGCGCTAAGCCGTAAGTCCTATTGTAACAACCTGATGTTACAACAAAGTCAACCACTTCTCCATGAGGAATTTTGTAAGCTAAACCTTCACATTGTTCCTCGAGGATTCCTATCCACCCTGGTGGCGGAACCTACCCTTACGGATCAGATCATCAAGGCACAGAAGGTAGATCCGGGAATCTCCCGTATTAAGAGAAACATTAAGAAAGGAGTTGCGAATTGTTTCTCCATTGATGATCAAGGTGTCGTATACTTTGGGAATCGCCTAGTGGTTCCAAAGGCACGAAACCTGAGGCGACTGATCCTTAAGGAAGCTCATGAATCCCCTCTCACCATTCATCCCGGTAGTACCAAAATGTATCAAGACCTACGCCAGAGGTTTTGGTGGACTAGGATGAAGAGAGAAATCGCTCAATACATTGCTAATTGCGACGTTTGTCGTCGTGTTAAAGCAGAGCATCAATGGCCTGCTGGCACCCTTCAACCTTTGGCTATTCCTGAATGGAAATGGGATAAAATCAGTATGGATTTCATCACTAGGTTTCCCAGGACCAAGAGAGGGAATAATGCCATCTTCGTTGTGATCGACCGACTTTCCAAAGTAGACCACTTTCTACCTGTTCGTGAGAGTATCACCGCTAGCCAGCTAGCTGAGTTATACATCTCCCGAATAGTGTCTCTTCATGGTGTTCCATTGGAAATTAACTCAGACCGTGGGAGTCTCTTCACCTCTCGATTTTGGGAAAGTTTCCAAAATGCTATGGGAACTCGTCTCTCCTTTAGTATCGCCTTCCATCCCCAATCAAGTGGTCAAGTAGAGCGAGTCAATCAAATTCTGGAAGATATGCTCCGAGCTTCTGTTATCTCGTTTGGAATGAGTTGGGAGAAATGCCTTCCATTCGCGGAGTTTGCTTATAACAATAGTTATCAAGCTAGCTTGGGCAAAGCTCCTTTCGAAGTTCTTTATGGACGAAAATGCCGAACGCCTCTTAACTGGTTAGAAACCGGGGAAAGACAACTCTTTGGCCCAGATATGATTCAGGAAGCAGAAGAGCAGGTTCGCATTATTCGTGAGAAATTGAAAACAGCCCAATCTCGTCAAAAGAGTCAATATGATCGTAAACATAAGCCTATGACTTATGAAGTCAATGAGAAGGCTTACCTTCGGGTTACCCCGTTAAAGGGAACCCATCGTTTCGGTATCAAAGGCAAATTGGCTCCTCGTTACATTGGACCCTTTCGCATTCTTGCTAAACGAGGAGAAGTTGCCTACCAATTGGAACTACCTCCGCATCTTTCCAGAGTTCACGATGTCTTCCACGTTTCACAACTCAGGCGTTGCTTCGTGGATCCTATCCGTGGAGTGGACCACGAAACGCTTGATGTACAAGATAACCTCTCTTATCGGGAATATCCCGTTCGTATCCTTGATCCAGCCGAGCGTACCACTCGACGTCATAATATCAAGTTTCTCCAGGTTGAATGGTCACATCATTCTGAGGAAGAAGCCACTTGGGAAAGGGCGGATCGTCTTCGACTCGAGTACCCCACCTTCTTCCCAGAGGATCCTAAATCTCGGGACGAGATTATTTTGAGTGGGGGTGAGTTGTCACACCCTAGCTAGTCCATGCATTAGAGTGTGCATCATGTTTATTTTTCATCAGAAACTTGAAATGGGGAAGGCAGAACCCCCAGCACCCCTCTTGAAATCAACTAGGGTTTACTAAAAATAATTTCAATGAACCTGAAATGCCCTTCTAAAATGTTCACCCTCTTTGCCTTGGGTTAGAACCTCTCGCAAAATAGGTGCACAATTTTCTAGGTCAACAAAAGGTCACTGGATTAAATCATATGTATGTTGCCTTTGGACATTTAAATGCTAATAAATATTTTAAATGTTCAAATAATTCTGGAATTAAGTCAGGGCTGTTAGGAATAATCCCAACAGAGCCCACAATTATTTTCAGGATTTTAGAAAGTGCCTAGGTATTTTAAATAAAGCCCTAAAGCTACAGGAAAAAATAGAAAAGAAAACAAAAAACAGAAAAACTTACCTGGCGCCACCTACCAGGCCCACCTGCCGGCCCAGCCCAGCCACCCCGCCAGCGAGCAGCTTGGCTTGGCCAAGCAGGCAGGTGCTCGACGGCGAGCACCGCATGCGTGCCACGCAGCTGCCGCCGCCTCGCCGCTTCCCTCGTTGACCTGTCGACGTGGGACGAACTCCCTTGCATCCCCCGACCTCGCAGACACTGCACTTTCCCCCTGGTCCCTCTCCATCGCTCTTCCTCCGCCATGGCCGACGCTGCCGTGCTCGCGCCACCGTGAAACCGCGTCCACCGTCGTCCCCGTGTTGCACCACCGTGTCCATCCTCTTCGCCATCGTCGACTCCGTCGAGCAGCTGAGCCCCGAGCGCTCACACGCTCTGCAACGTCTTCTTCGACCTCATCTTCATCGAGCATCGCCGGAGATCCCTTTCGACGTCGCCGCCGCATCGACTCGTCCCCGACCGCGCCGTCTGCCTCTACGTGATCGCCGTGAGCTGCTGCACCTCCCCATCCTCCCCGTTCTTCTTCTCGTGCACCACAACAAGCACACGAAGCTCACCCGCACGCGCCGCCGTGGAGCTTGTCACCGACGTGTCTTCGGACAAACACCGGCCACGCCACCTAGTCTAACTACTTCACTGCATCCCTAGGGGCACAACACACCTCACCACACGCCTCGCCGTGCCCCGTAGCCTCGGGCTCACTTTCGCCCGACTCCGGCGACCGCAAGGCTCGTCGCCGGCGACGTTTCCGGCCACCCCGAGCCCAACCACCACCACCAAACGCCGTGGTTCGTTCCCAGCTACCCGTAGCTGCTCTCCGCGCATCAATTGGTGCCCTGTGGGCGATTTCCGCAGCGCGCCACAGCGTCTGGCCTCGCCGGCGGCTAAACGCCGGCAGGTTTTGACCCGCTGACCGACGAGGTTGACCTGCTGACGTGGGTTGACCTCCCCCCTCTCTCTCACCGACATGCGGGCCCCGCCCGACTAATTACTCTGTTAGTGCTAACTAAATAGGTTAGTTAATTAGTATAGTCACTGACTAGTGGGCCCTGCCAGTCAATTAGGCTAACTAAACGTAGTTAGTGCACAGAGACACTGACCAGTGGACCCCACCAGTCAGGTTTGACCTGGACTGGCGCCTTTGACCTGCTGACGTCACCCTGACGCGTTGCTGACGCAGTAATTGATTTTCTGGTTTTATTCTTATTCAGGAAATTCCAGAAAATAGTTCAAACTTCAAAAATTCATAGAAATTCAACCATAGCTCCAAATGAGATAAATTATATATGAAAAATTATCAGAAAAATTCAATCTATCCATCTGTAATGGTTTCATGCATGACAAAACAAGTTTACCTTGCTGTTTAAGAAGAATAAGGAAATGCACTATAAATGCCATGTTTAATGAGCTAATATTTGAATCTTTGATTCAAATGGGTTCATCCCTTCCTATTTTAGCTTGCATTAGGCCAAGACACAATCATATACCATGTCATAGCATGCATCATATTGTTGCATATTGTCATGTGTTGATTGTGTTCCGATGTGTTCTTCGTGGTAGGTTCTGCCTCCGAGGATATTCACGAGTATCCAACTGAAGGGCAGTATCCCGTTACCACTCCATCAGGCAAGCAACCATTGATCATTCCGATACAACCCATGTTCTCGCTCCTGCTCTTGTTTACTGCATTAAGACATCGCGATTCAAACTGCTGTGTGCTACGGTAGTTGAACCCTTATCCTCTGCATGACCTGTCATTGCCACAGTAACTAGATGAAACCCACTAGCATGTGTAGGAGTTGATTGAGCCATGTATGTGATTCCTACATTGCTATGCCTGCTATGCTTAGAGTTGAGTCAGGTCTGGTTCATCTGGGTGATGAGCTAGAGTGAAATGCTTATGTCGGTAATATGAGGGATGTATTGAACATGTTTTGGTAAAGGTATCAATGAGAGGCCATGTAGGAGTACATGGTGGGTTGTTTCATTGAGGCCGTCCATAAGAACTGAGATCTGTATGTGTGATTTAAGATGCAGTTACTACCGTACATTGGGCCCGAAACCAATGGACCCTCTCGGCTTCTTAATCAACCTAGTACTCTGTCCAGGAGTTGCAATTAGTTTCTGGTGTTTGTAGGTTATGTGTTGGCGGTCGTGCATAGCGCTGACCCTAGGGGTGGGCTATGTTGCGGTAGATACACCGTGGCACGGTGTACCGAGTCACCCGTTTGGTGTCTCGGGAACCCTGTTCACATCGTTCGGGGCCGTATGTGGAAACCTCGGCCGGACTCCCTGCGGATGGAACCTGGATAGGCGATAAACCTGGACTAGAGACTTAAGTGTTTAGGTAGGCCGTGGCCGACACCCTCGCTGGGCTTCCGCTTGAAGGTTGCCGAGTACATGTCGTGTAAACGGCGGTAAGTGGTGAAAGCGTGTATGACGAAGTACACCCCTGCAGGGTATAAACTATTCGAATAGGGCGTCCGTGGTAAAGGACTACTTGGTTGCCTATCCAGTTCATAGACAAGTTAATGGATACTACTAAAAGACTCAAGATAAGTGTGAGTACCGAGGATGGCCCTCTCGTAGGATGACGAGGGAGGATCCCCGGTGGAGTATTGTGTTGGTGAGTAGTGGACTCGTGTGCGAAAACTATTTTACTGGTGGAGTTCCGTAGGATAGCTTAGCCAAGAGTCAAAGCTGGCTTGCTGCATCAACCCCACCGCCTTCTTGAGAATAAGCATGTATAGTAGGTTCTGATGTAAGACTTGCTGAGTACCTTTGCACTCATGTTTGCTTATTTATTGTTTTCAGACGACAACACTACCCCCTCCGATGGGTTTTATGTAGACCTTGACATCGACGAGTGACTAGCCACCCAGGTGGTGATCCTGGCCTTGGTGGGCCCTATGTAGATAGACAGGCTTCGAGAAGCCTTCTTTCTTTCTAGAGTCTGTACTCAGACTAGTTGCTTCCGCATGTGCTTGTATGTTTGTATGACTTGAGTGTCGGGTCATGTGACCCCTATCTGTATGAACATGTTATGTATGGCTCTCTGGAGCCTTTAAATAAAGTACTTGAGTTGTAGAGTTTTGTTGTGATGCCATGTTGTATGTACTCATATCGGGCATATTGTGTGTATGATTGAAATGCTTGGTATGAGTGGGATCCGACAATCTAGTTGTTTATCCTTGGCAGCCTTTCTTATGGGGAAATGTAGTCTAGTGTTCCTCGAGCCATAGTAGTCCGCTACAGCCCGGTTCACCGGAGTCCTGCTAGCCCAGCACTACTGTTCAGGACACTTGACTGGCCGGCATGTGTTTCACTTCGTCCCGATGTCTGTCCCTTCGGGGAAATGTCACACGGTGACTTCCGGAGTCCTGCCTAGCCTGCTACAGCCCGGGGTTCCCCGGAGTCCTGTTAGCCCAGTGCTACAGCCCGGAATCACTCGTTGATGACCGACATGTTCGATGTGATTCATGTATGCCTGTCTCCATAGGTCTGTGCATCTTTGGGTTCACGACTAGCCATGTCGGCCCGGTTTCTCTGTCATATGGATGCTAGCGACACTATCATATACGTGAGCCAAAAGGCGCAAACGGTCCCGGGCCATGGTAAGGCGACACCCGTGGGATACCGTGCGTGAGGCCGCAAAGTGATATGAGTTGTTACCGGCTAGATCGATGTGACTTGGAATCGGGGTCCTGACAGCAGGAGCGAGAGAGTGGGATTGTATTGGAATGAACAAGGGGTTTTGCTTGCCTGGCACTTCTGAAGATAGTATAGCTCTTCATCGGTGTCATCGATCACGTCGTCGGAAACAACGTCTACTGAGAGGGGGCAATTACCGGCAAACAAGGAAGAATACAATCAATGCAATGCAACAATATGATGCATGATCATGACATGGCAATATGTTGTGATTTGGGCTAATGCAATAGAAAGTCATTTTAATTGAAGTGGAATTCAAAACTATATCAAATTCCAACTCCAAACCTATTATGAAATTTGCCCTAATCATGTTTCATCCTAAACAGTGAGGTTAACTTGCTCAAACATGCATGAAAATGGTACAGATGGATTCCTTGAATTGTTCTGATAATTTTTCATATATAAATTATTTCATTTGGAGTTACGGTTGAATTTCTATGATTTTTAGAAGTTTTAGACATTTTCTGGAATTTCCGGAATAAAAATAAATCCAGAAAATGCATTACTGCATCAGCATGATGTCACTGTGATGTCAGCGGTCAACAGGCGCGGTCCAGGTCAAAACTGACCAGCGGGGCCCACTCGTCAGTGACCCAGTGCTGCCTAGGGTCACACACGGGTGGGTTCGGGTCACAGGACACGTCAGCATAGTCAAGCTGACACGTGGGCCCACTGCAATTAGATTTAACCTTAATATAGTTTAGTTAGCCGGTTAATTAGGCGGTGGGACCCGGCTGTCATTGACTCCAGGGGGTAGTTAGTAGGGTGCTTAGGCCCTAATGGCCGGTTACGTCGGCGGTTAGCCGCCGGCGACCATAGCCGACGGCGGAGGTACTCCGGCCGGCCGATTCCGGTGACGAGAGGAGCCGGGGTTGGGCTCGTTGGAACGCCCGCGAGGCGGCGCGTCCAAGGGTGGTGGTGGTAGCTGCTGGGGCAGCCGGAGACGACGGCGTCAAGCACGTCCGCGGCGGCCGGAGTTCGGACGTCGACCGTTCCGATGCCGCAGGGCACGGCAGGAGCAACGGGTGGTTGCTACGGCCCCGTGGTAATGCGCTGAGCGCGGTGACGCACTCGGTTTCAAGCTCAAGTGGACGTGGCCACGGCAGTGAGGAGCTCAGGCGGCGGCGCGATTCGGGCTGCAAGGGGCGACGGCTACAGGGAGTAACGAGCTCGGGGAAGAGCGGGTTTCGAGGCGGGAGCTCATAGTGGTTGCAGCGGGCATCGACGTGGGCTTGGGGAAGGCCGGACGGCGACGTATGGGCGGCGGCGATCTCGGACGACCGAGGGGGAAAACGTCGGTGTTGGAGATGCAGCAGAGCTTCTGGCGTAGCGTGACTTGGTCGAGAGGACGAAGACGTCGTGACGGAGCTCGGGGACGTGTCGGAGAGGCTCGAGGGCGGCTGTGGCCGCGGTGGCTGTTGAGGGTGGCGACGGCGCGCTCGGCCGTGAGAGAGAGGGAAATCCAGGGGAAGGGATGGGGACGAGAGAGAGTGAGAGAGAGCCGGGGAGGGTCGCGTGGCGCTCGTCCAGACGCGTCAGGGAGGGGCAGGCAGGCAGTCTGCTGTCGGCGTGGCGCGCTCGCGCCATGCGTTGCTTCCCCTCTGCCTTCTGGCGAGAGGAGGAAGACAACTGGCAGGGGAGGTGGGCTGCTGGGCTGCACAGTAACGACCGGCTAGGTGGGCTGCAGGTAAGGCCAGGTAAATGCTCTGCCTTTTCTATTTTCTGTTTGTTTTCTGTTTTCTAATTTTTGAAGTTTGTTTTGAGTTTGGTTTTCAAACAAACCAATTTTTATGCTTCTGAAAATTATTATGTGGACTTAGGAAACTAGTTCAGAGCCACATGCAAATTTTCAAAATTATTGGGCTTATATCTATTTTATAGTAAATATAAACCCAAATCAAATAGCTAGTTATTTAATTCAAAGGCCCAAGAATAATTATTTCTGTGATTCCAAAAATATTGGTTTGAGTTATAGCTCTGGCCAATATTTTCAGAGGTTAGCAGGAACATTTTGTTGGGCTCATTTGAAATATTTTAATGTTGATCATTTTTAAAAGATTTCTGAGGCTTGAGAAATCCCTCAATTCAATTTCCTTGAAATTAAGATGATGCATGGATGCATATGCAATGACAAGCAAAGGCCAAAGCTAGGGTTGTGACATGCTCCTTGCCCTGCGGTGGCCCGTCCTTCACCAGCTTCTCAGCATCCATCTTGCCCCGGTGTACTTTAACACGGGCAAGCGCCCTGCGGGCGCCCTTGATGTAGACGGAGCGCTTGATGACTTCAAGCCACGGACAGGCATCCGCCAGCCGCCTCACCATCCCAAAGTAGCTCCCAGGCATGGCTTCTCCAGGCCACAGCCGGACTATAAGACCCTTCATGGCCTGTTCGGCCACCTTATGGAGCTCGACCGACTGCTTCAGCTGGTCTCTCAAGGGCACCGGGTGTCCGGCCTCAGCGTACTGAGACCAGAACACCTTCTCCGTCGAGCTCCCTTCCTCGGCCCGGTAGTAGGTGGCGGCATCTGACACGCCGCGGGGCAAATCTGTGAACACTCCTGGAGAGCTCCGGACTCAGGTAAGTAACAAGTAATTCACTTTCACGTGCTTGCTTTGCATAATGAATGCCTTACCCGCCGCTATCTTCTTCATCGCCTCAATTTCCTGGAGGGCTTTTTGGGCTTCGGCCTTGGCAGACTTGGCGCTTTTGAGGGCCGCAGCGAGCTCGGACTCTCGAGTCTTCGAGTCCAGCTCCAAAGTCTCATGCTTCTTAATGAGAGCATGGAGCTCTTGCTGCACCTCGCCAACCCGTGCCTCATGTTTCTCCTGCTCGGTGCGCTCCGTGGCCGCCTTCTTTTCAGCCTCGGTAAGCGCTTGCTTCAGGGTCACCACCTCGGTCGTGGCCCCTAGCACATCCATAACGATCCTATCATTTTTTGCAACTGCATCTTTTTTACATACTCATATAGACAAGGCATTGCTTACCTTGGCTCTCCTCGAGCTGCTTCTTGGCAAGGCCGAGCTCTTGCTCGGACCGCTCGAGGTTCTGCTTCAGCGCATCAACCTCCGCAGTCAGTGCGGCAGAGGCCAGCAGCGAAGCCTACATACGCATATCGACATAATTATGTTAGACTCCTGCGAATATTATTAGATCCTCTATTCGGCTTTTCTTTCTGAACACCAAACAGAGCATCAGGGGCTGCTGTCTATGCGGTAATATTTTCATATATTTTTTACATAGCTCAAAGCTTGTTAGAAGGCCGGCACAGGCTTCAGTCAGCCCGCTCTTGGCGGACTGAACTTTCTGGATCACCGCACCCATAATAGTGCGGTGCTCCTCGTCGATGGAGGAGCTGTTAAGCACCTCCAGCAAGTTATCCGGTGCCTCTGGTTGGACGGAGGTCACCGGCGCGGTTGGCTTGCCCTTCTTAGTGGGGGTCGTCTGCCGGAATCCGGAACCACTGAAGGTTCCGGTGCGATGTTCGGCCCAGGGCCGGACTTGGAGCCCTTGGGAGCCTTGCTCCCCTTGTGCTTACAGTCCTGAAGGTCGCCTTGCGGCGCCTCCAGGACCACCTCCCCTCGGCTCGGAACCCTTTGGGATAGCACCTCGGCGTTGTCCGTAGGGCGAGGGGTGGAAGCGGTCGGAAGCGAAAAGCTATTCACATCCGACGAATCCAAGGAACCACTCGACGATATGTCGACTTGGGCTCGGGGCGGACTGCATAATTATATTCGGCTTTGGAGAAGCTGTGCAATAAAGGAACGCTACGAGTCACTCTGGTGTCCGAATACTTACGACTTCGCCAGGGGCTTGGCCCTGGGCGGCCACTCCTCTTCGCTGTCGGCGGCGTTGGTGCAGCAGTCCGGAGGAAGGGTCCTTCCCTTCTTGGACCCTCCGGCCTCCCCAGTTGGGGCGGCCTTCCTTTTCTTTTCTCTCCCTGCTGGAGGGGAAGAAGCCTCTTTTTCCTCCTCCTCATCTTCATGGGAGGAGTGCGCCTCGGAGTCATCGAACAATGAGTCCGACACCACCGGGCGCCGGGAACTCTTTCGGGTTCCCGTGGCCTTCTTCTTGGCCTTCTTCTCCGGCACCACGTAAGGTGCCAGAACCAGCAGCTCCGCTAAGAGGGCGTCTGCTGGGCCTTCGGGGAAAGGACCGGACAGTCGATCTGTCCGGCCGTCTCCTCCTAGTCCTGTCAAAGGTACGGGAGCTTAGATCCCGCATAGAGTCAAACTATGAAAAACGAGTATCCTCTAAGAGGTAAAACAGCTTACCGCGCTGGCTTGGCGCTTCACGCAGAATCCGCGATCCTTGGTAGTGGGAGGGGGAACCTCGGCGCCCTTGAATAGCACCTTCCAGGCATCCCCGTGTGTTGTGTCGAAGAGCCTGTTCAGAGTTTGGTGCTGGGCCGGGTCGAACTCCCACAAGTTGAAAGCCCGTTGTTGACACAGGAGGATCCGGTGGATGAGATTGACCTGGACTACGTTGACGAGTTTGAGCTTCTTACTCACCATGTTTTGGATACATGTTTGGAGTCCGGTCAGCTCTCCCGAACTACCCCAGGACAGGCCCTTCTCTTGCCAGGAGGTGAGCCGCGTGGGGATGCCAGATCGGAACTCGGGGGCCGCTACCCATTCAGGGTCACGCGGCTCGGTGATGTAGAACCACCCTGGTTGCCACCCCTTTATGGTCTCCACGAAGGAGCCCTCGAGCCATGTGACGTTGGGCATCTTGCCCATCATGGCGCCTCCGCACTCCGCCTGGCGGCCGCTCACTACCTTCGGCTTGACATTGAAGGTCTTCAGCCATATCCCAAAGTGGGGCTTGATGCGGAGGAAGGCCTCGCACACGAGGATAAATGCCGAGATGTTGAGGATGAAGTTCGGGGCCAGATTGTGGAAATCCAGGCCGTAGTAGAACATGAGCCCCCGGACGAATGGGTGGAGAGGGAATCCCAGTCCACGGAGGAAATGGGTAAGGAACACTACCCTATCATGGGGCCTGGGGGTGGGGATGAGCTGCCCCTCATCTGGGAGCCGGTGCGCGATGTTGTCGGGCAGGTATTCGGCTCTTCTCAGCTTCTTGATGTGTCCCTCCGTGATGGAGGAGACCATCCACCTGCCTCCCGCTTCGGACATGGTTGTCGAAGGTTGAGGTGGGAAATGCGGACTTGGGCGCTGGAGCTCGAGTGTGCGAAAATGGATGAGCAAAGGAGGAAGAAGGCGTGGATGAAAAGGGGAATCCTTATCCCTTTATATGGGCGGACGAAACTATGCGTCCCCACCAGCCAGGTAAAACTCGCTTATCCCGCAGGCGTCGTAATCAATGGCACGGTTGGGTTACCCACGCCCGTATTGATGAGAATCCCGTGATAAGGGGGACACGATCTCTGCTTCGACAAGACGTGCCAAGGAAACTACCTCGCAAAACGCGCTGAGGTGGGACACTAAGAAATGATTCGAATGAAGGCTTGGCTGTGGTGTGATGTCACGCTACAGAATACGTCAGCAGATTAGATTTGTGAAAACGTTACTCTCTCTCTCTGCGATGGTACGCGGAACTTGTTTTGCAGAGCCGGCCATGATCCTCGTGTTCAAAATCTTCTGTAAAGTATTCGGAGGAGGAACCCGCCTTGCAGTGCCGAAGACAATCCGCGCGTCGGACTCGTCGTCATTGAAGCCTGGTTCAGGGGCTACTGAGGGAGTCCTGGATTAGGGGGTGTCCGGATAGCCGGACTATAACCTTTGGCCGGATTGTTGGACTATGAAGATACAAGATTGACGACTTCGTCTTGTGTCCGGATGGGACTTTCCTTGGCGTGGAAGGCAAGCTTGGCAATATGGATATGTGGATCTCCTCCCATTGTAACCGACTTTGTGTAACCCTAGCCCCCTCCAGTGTCTATATAAACCAGAGGGTTTAGTCCGTAGGACAACAACAATCATAACATAGGCTAGCTTCTAGGGTTTAGCCTCTCTGATCTCGTGGTAGATCTACTCTTGTACTACCCATTTCATCAATATTAATCAAGCAGTACTAGGGTTTTACCTCCATCGAGAGGGCCCGAACCTGGGTAAAAACATCATGTCCCTTGTCTCCTGTTACCATCTAGCTAGACGCACAGTTCGGGACCCCCTACCCGAGATCCGCCGGTTTTGACACCGACAACTATGTAAACATGATGGCATGATATAATTCAAATATATGATTTATATAGTAAGCAAGTTAGCAGATGGCAATCCATATATGATGTAAAAGCTAAGCAATGCAAGACAACATGCATGACATGGGTAATATAACCCTGCCAAGTTTGAGCATAGACCTCAGGGGGAAAATAGGAATGGTCATCAGTCTCTGAATCCTCCTCTAAGGAGCTCTCTCTAACCAGCAAGATGTCTGCTTCAGCAGGTAGCATTGTTTGCTCTGAATACCTTGTTTTCACTGCAGATACTTCCATCACCGCTTCAAATGGCTGATGCATAGGAAGAGTAGTTGAATATACAAACGTTGTCGACAAATGGAACACGTAATACAAAAAAATGATAGCATGATATAATTCACATACATGATGACTGGCTAAACAACATGGCATTGCATAATTCACATATATAATGCCTTTGCAACAAGATAGCATTGTAGAATTCACATATATAATGTCTTGCAATAAGATGGCAATGCATAATTCACATATATGGTAATTAGACACTGAACAAGTGGCCTTCACACAAAGCATGTCTAAACTAATCAAATGACATAACAATGCGAGACACCATACGCACGATATGAGCAACATAACCCTGCCAAGTTAGAGCATACACCTCGGGAGGGGGGGAGGGGAATAGGACTGGTCATCTGTCTCTGAATCCTCCTCTGAGGAGCTATCCCTAACCAGCGAGATATGCGCTTCGTCAGATAGCATAGTCTGCGCTGAAGACCTTGTTTTCACTCCAGAATTTGCCATCACCGTGTCAAATGGCTGATGCACACGAAGAGCAGTTGAATGTAATAACATTGTTGACAAATGTAATATGTAAGGATGGCCTGATATAATTTACATATAAGATGACTGACTAAGAAGGATGGCATTGCAAAATTCACATATATGATGCCTGGCTAAACAAGATGGCGTTGCATAATTCACATAAATGATGAATAAACTAAACAGATGACATTCGCACAAAGGATGTCTAAACTAAGCAGATGACATATTTGATGTATAAAGTAAGCAATGCAAGGCACCATATGCATGATATAACCAACATCAGCATGCCAAATCAGAGCGAAGACCTCGGGGGTAAATAGAAGTTGTCTTCTCCTTCTGAATCCCCCTCAGAACAGATATCTTCCTCTCGATTATAATCTGAAATGCGTGGAGGGGGGCTGCCTTTGCACCTACCATGGAGCGACGTGTGCATGAAATTTTATTGCCACGCAAGGCTCGTCTCTTTTGCTCTACATGTTCAGTTCCATTGTTTACAATAACTGTCATGCATAGGAATAAAACATAGTGAGATTATTTAAGGAGTGCATGCAGAAATCCAGAGTGATGGTAGCAACCTATGGATAGACCCAAAACCAATAATAGCAGGCAGATAATGGCTTCAGTTAAAAAATACAGATAATGGCTTCTTTACTGTTTGTTTCCCACCCAACATGAAACTCATAGTAGACACCGGAGATTAACCAGATAGTATATAGATACTATTGATAGCGGTCCCGATATGTACCCCACAACCATTTAAAAACTCAAGTTTGACCATTAGTTTGGAGCTGACTCAGAGTCTAATCGATGAACAGGACGATAAAGTAGCATGTAATATTAAGCGATGCATAACGTAAGCAGACACGAAAGAGTGTGACCTCTCTTGCGGACCCGTGTAGTCCTCGAGGTCATATGCTCGGTTGACGATGGTAGTGCAGTTTTCATGGCTGCCAGCGGCGGGGAAGAAGATCTGAGGAGGCGAAAGACAGTCTGGAGACCGGATCCCTGCTATGCTGGATCCTTCTGTCGTTAGAGCAGCTGAGCTGGGGTGGACAACGATGCAGCAGGAGTGGGACAAACCACGCAAGGTTTTCTTTGACAACTATCTGCAAGAGAAGTAATTCTGTAAGGGCTCGTTTGAATTGGAGGATTCCAACAATGCAGGGATAGGAAATAGATAGGAATAGGATAGGAATGCACGTGCAAAACAGAGAATTTAAAAACACAGGATTTCTGCCAATCTGGGTGTTTGATTCACAACAATTGGAAGATCACAGGATGTAAAGAAGCATGGTCAGATTAAGTCAAACCACAAGAAAATGTACGGTTATAATGCTATTATGCTACTATCTCTTAGTCTTGTGCTTCATGAATAGGAATTTGAAAAGGAGGACAAGTGAAAATTAAAATTCCTACGTTTTTTTCTTTCAAGGAGACACTAAAGGAACAAATCCGTGTGCTCAGTGGACAATATATATAACATGTAGAGTAAAAAAGAGATGCAACAAGTGTACAACCTCTTTGGCGAAGCCATGTCGATCTCAGTGTGATTGGGTTGGCCGGTGAGGATGCTCCGACTGACTTGGCTATCGGAGGAGGGGAAGAAGATCTTAGGCGTCTGGAGATGGAGCCCGACGTACTGCTCCACTGTGATGGAGGGTTTCATCATTGGAGAAGCTCCAGTGAGTTGTACGATGCCGAGGCTGAAGCAGGACAAGAGAGACAACGAACAACGTTAACTTGAGTGGAATTCTAATAGCATCTCCAATACATGACGTAAAATACATAAGCACAAAGTGCTAGATGTAAAATACATCAGCCGCTCATCTCTGAACTTAACTGTCAAAACTGAATTTAACTGTCGAAACTGAACTTAACTGTCAAAACTGAATTTAACTGTCGAAACTGAACTTAACTGTCGAAACTGAACTTAACTGTCGAGACTAAATTTTGCTGTCGAAACTGAATTTTGCTGTCGAAACTGAACGCACTAGCAAGGTGAGGCTACACATCGGTCGACTGACTTTTTCATCTCTGGTCAGTCGATTTTGCAGCCGTTGGATACGAAATCAAGGGCCTACGGTTCATCTTCAACCTCCACCCCCCTGAGTCGGCCAAATAGCAGCCCCCCACCGCCCGCCCCGAAAACACTCCCCACCACCGGTCCGCCGTCCGGCCCGGCCATCCCTCTAGCCCCCCCCCCCCCCCCCCGTGCCGAGCTTTTTCTCCGGTGATCCCCATGCCACCGCCCCGCCAACGCCCCGCCACCGCCGGCGACCACCGCCCCCATCCTGAACACTAAGATAGATAGTGGGGTACCTCTCTGGCGAGCCCCCCTCCCCGCTGCGGCTGGTTCTTCCTTCACCCCGGCAGCATCGGAGTGAAGTGTAGCTAAATTGGAGCAGCATCGCAAGCAAGAGCAAGAGCGAGAGCAGCAGCGCGAGCAAGAGCAATAGCAAGAGCAGACCAGGCAGGGGACCGAGAGCAAGAGCAGAGCAGCAGCTCGAGCGAGAGCTAAAGCAGCAGCAGGTCCTACTGATGTGGACGTCGCCGCCGAGGGAGCGACACCGTGCAGGAAGTGGCCGGCGACGCCGCCATGGATGGAGACGCACCGTGTCGGCTCGGGACCGAGCGCTGGCAGCACCGTGAGATCGAATCAAGAAGAAAATGTGGCAATTAGTGTACAACCTCTTTGGTGGCGCCGATTAGGCCGCATCTTCATACGAGAAAACGCTGATGATGATGCTCTTCCGGTGGTGCAGGTGAAGACGGCGGTGTGGGAATGGAGGTGGCGCGAAAGACGAGGGGAATGTTGGGGCAGCTCCTTGGAGGTGGAGGACGGGGTGGCTGAACCAGCGGGACAATGAGATCGACGACGAATCCTCATCCGGTACGGTGGATGAGGGACGTCGAGGTGTTGCTGTGGACGACGTCATCGGGAAAGAGGCTCCGGCTGGGTGGCGGACAGAGCAGGGTGTGGGGTTTCGTCGTGGGTTTTCACGGCCTCAGTGTACGAATGGGTGGGTGGATGTGATGGCAGTGGGGAACCATGGCTTAGAGACGCGCTTGTCCGAAATGTGGGGTACGTTACGAAAGTACCCCCACCGATTTGAGGCGGTTTTTTCGGTTCAGGGGTACCACGGGCATTTCGCGTGTCAGGATTTCATAGGAGGTGGGAGTTTTCGCGCACGTTGTAATTTCAGAATAGCAAGGTGCAGGTTGAGATGGAGGGAGTTGTCGGAGCACAACGAGACAAAGATATATCCTAAATATTTCGGGCTAACAAGGCGCCGGTTGAAATATCCGGACAAGCCTAACGTGTATTGTACCAAATCAATGCGCCCTACAAATGTCATTCAAAACTTTGAATTCATGTTATGTTCAATTAAGATATTTCACTACGTGTATAATGCATGCAATCTACTACTCAAATGAAGGTTTTAGTGCATTCCAAACTTATATACTACCGCTTCAATATGAACTAAATTTGAATTCGTTTCTCTATTTGAATAAGATCTACAATAATGATTGTTGTGAAGTCAAAGCATTTGAATTCATTTATCTATTTTAATATGATCTACAATCATCATTATTTTCAAGTTAAACCATCGTTTGTGTATTATCTTCACAACACACCACATGATTAGTCTCGAGTTACATATGAACTATGTGTACTATATGAACTCGAACTAGATTTTTTGAATCCACTTTATTTTGATTTCAAATCACATTACATTTCTAGCTCTAGCTAGATCTTCATAATCTAAACCATGTATCATATGTATAATGTGTTTATCACATTATGTATGGTGCCCCGCCCCCTACGCCTACAAGTATTTAGATGTGAGTTGCAAACACCACACATTACCACAAATTCAAATAAAATGTGAGAATGTTCGATATATAGTATTGTTTAGATTGTTCGATATTTAGTTGTAAGCTGCAAACGCCACACATTATCACAAATTCAAATAAAATGTGAGATTGTTTGATGTATAGTATGGTTTAGATTGTTCGGCATTTAGCTGTGAGTTGCAAACACCATGCATTATCATATTATGGTATAACATGTGCACATCACGTGTATCACCGCTATATTCATGCATGCAATGTTTAAAACACTATGATCTCCTATTCAAATATATGAATCCGCTTTCATATCAAATTATGATCTTTGTTAGTCTCTTACACCCACACAATCCTCTAACCTTTGTAGCTACCACTAACTTTCTCTTGTGCAAGCACACGCCCTCCTCGCCCTCCCCCTCCCTCGGCATTCTATCCACCGGGCACATTCATTTTTTTCTTTAGGTCGATCTCCCAGAGTCTCCACGACTCCTTTCCGACACACACCGATCTATAAACCTCTCCAGCGATGCCTGCCTACAACATACAAATGCACCTTCAATCTCCTCCTTTATGTGTCCTTGCCTCGTGTCTCTCATACGGTCAGACACACATGTAAACTCGCGCCCCTCTTTTCATCGCTCTCGCAACCGCACACTCCCCCATGTCTAGCTAGTAGTTGGGCCTCTCGCACCACCTCCTAGCTCCATTCTCTCTGTCTATCAGTCTCGCTGGGCCTTATTTGTCTCTAACAAATGGACATACACTGACCGATCTCTCGCTATACATATAGCTAGCTAGGTCCTTATAACTCGTTTTTACCCACACGTCAATCGATCTACCTCATTAGTTGTGTCTCTCCCATCGTCCGACAAAAAACAATTGATCTACCGATCTAGTTAGGTTTGCTTACCAAACACATGGTTCCCCTTCATCATCCATGGAGCGTCCCGACAGATCTATCACGCACAGGCACACACAGAAACACATCCCACTCTTATTGATAACATTGCAGTTTCACCCTCAGTTTGTCTAGTAGGCCTCTCCCACCATCTTCAAGAAGCAACTCCATCACCCATCCAACACTCTACCCCTCTCCCTCCCTCTCCCTCCCTCTCTCTCCTCTCTCTCTCTCCCATCATATTTCCCGTCCTTCAGTTATGTATGGAT
Source organism: Triticum urartu (assembly GCF_056163025.1). Taxonomy (NCBI): domain Eukaryota; kingdom Viridiplantae; phylum Streptophyta; class Magnoliopsida; order Poales; family Poaceae; genus Triticum; species Triticum urartu. The sequence goes on along the minus strand of NC_141878.1, from coordinate 98,494,651 downwards.
GTCGACCGATCTCCCTCAAGGCATAGCTGGGTCTCTCCTTCTCAACACATATACGAGTCGGTCTACCTCTATAGTTAGGCCTCTGCCTACCCCTCCCACCACCCCCTCCCCCCCACACACACCGATACATCGAGCGCTCTAGTCATGTCTCCCTGCCACACACAAACTTGACATGTGCCCTCTAACGTTCCAGTAGGCCAGTCGCCCTATATCTTTGACTTGTACACACACACACAATTTCGATGGCTCTCTTCATCGATCTCGCACCCACCCACTTGATCCTCTCTTCAACTCTATCGATAGCTATGACCCCTCCCTCTCTTCTCGTGGATTGCCCGACCCTCTATGTATGATATGGATAGGCCTCCATTTCACACACATTGCATGCAAAATTTTGTTTGAGATGTCATCGACACATATTCCCACAAATAATTCACGAAATCAACCCCCACCCCACCCCCACCCAAAACAAAAAAACACTCACGAGCGCGGTTTGTATCTCTCACACACACCCACGTAGGTGGGGGACGTGCACGAAGAGAAGAGGTGCATGCACGGCGCACGTACTCCCGTCTCTTTTCCAACCACACCCACGCGGGTACACGGTGGAGCTCATTTATGTACGAAAAAGGCAGCTCATGTGGTAATTTGGCACATGTACTAGTTGTCCACTTGGTGGAGGGAGGATCGTCTACCACGGGTGAACAAAAAATTGCGAATTGATGTGTTATGTTAAAAAAAGAGGCAAACCATGTGGGGCCTACCTTAGAGGCAAGGCTCTATACACTGGAGTACTTTTGATGTGTACTGTCAACTCGCAGAACAAGGAGAAGCTTGCTTAGTACGCCGTCTCCCCCGCCCACGGGCGCGGTGGCTCGCAGGATGAGGTGAAGCTTGCTTACTACGCCTTACGCCTGCTCCCTCGCCCATGTGCGCGGTGGCTCGCAGGACGAGGAGAAAAATTTACTACTCCCTCCGTTTACTCCTCGTCCCTACTACCTTGGTTATAGATATTATATCATACTATTTGGAATATATATGTCCTTTAGTAGATTTCAATATGAACTACCAGTACATACTCCAAACACTGATGTATATAGACGTATTTTAGAGTGTAGATTCACTCATTTTGCTCTGTATGTAGCACTCTCCCTCGCCCCTCGACCCTCGCCCACGTGGTGGACGCAGCAATTCATTCGGTCTCGTATAGCCAGAACGATATATACTGCACTACCATTATTGCTCGACTTCCCGAAGAGGCGAAGAACCAATCGCAAGGTTAATATTTTGGAGATGCCAAGCGCAAGGTTATAGGAGAACGAGTAGTAGGCGCCACATCATTTATAAATAAAGTTTTTTTTCTTTAGTGGCACGTACGCAATATGATAGGTTCATATGGAGAGAAAAGGAAACCGCTCCACTATATACATAGTCAGGACGGGCCAGCCTACACGGTTGCTTGCTGGGGTTGCTCTCTTCACACTCTCTCGCACAAAATGACTGTGGCCACATCTCTAACATCCCGGCGGATCACGTCCGCTTGGGGAAGGGGTGAATGCTTAGTGTAGATGCAGTGGCCGTTGCCGACGGCGAAAACCCACTGTCGGCACGTCCCGATCAGGGGTCCCCGCAGTTCTCTCTCACAAAGCCGGTGAGGTTGCCTTCGTCCCTTGCTCACTGCCGCGACGTGGGCAGTTGCCGCCTCCCGCCTCCCTCCTTAAGGTTGAGCTACGTCCCTCAGGTACAACTCCCTTTACAGCCAGCTTGCACCACTACTCCAGCTGCCCACATCACTCCCTGTGGATATTTCTCTACTTCTTTGCCCCGCACATACCTCTACTGGCTTCTATGTACTGTATTTGTGATGAGTTTATCTCTCATCAACTAGTCCCAGTAATCTTATTCTAATCACGCTTGTTCAATTTCTTTGCCACAGGGATGCTCATCTCGATTTTGGTGCAACTGCACAAAATGATCCGATGGTCAAAAGGTTGCAAACTTCATTTATTAGGAAGCTCGAACGTTGCCAGCAAATTAAGGCCTAGTCAGGGTTCACGGTTCAAGGGCTAGGGGCTGCATGGATCATTTTTTTCTTTAGCTGCCTTTGTTCCAAAATAAGTGTCAACTTTAGTAGTAGTACAACTTTGTACTAAAGTATGCACAAAGTTGAGAAACTTATTTTGGAACGGAGGGAGTACATATTTGCTATGATCTGTCAATCATTGAGATGCAATAGCATGCATGTTAGTCTTCTTTGTATTTGATGAAATGTTGCAACGGGCAACCTTGGACGCAAGATACATGTAACAGAAGCTGGAAGCTTCATAGAATTCTACAAATTTATCTCACTGATAAATTACAGTACGTACTATACTAGTACTTCCTCCGTTCCTAAATATAAGTCTTTGTAGAGATTTCACCATGAACCACATGCGGATGTATATAGATGCATTTTAAGTGTAGATTCATTCATTTTGTTCCGTATGTACTGGAATTTCTATGAAGACTTATATCTACTAGTAATAGCTAGCCCCCACTACTAGGAATTCTCTATCCTCTCCTTGAGCCACGTCATCAAAATTGATGTAGCCGTTAGACGAAGTAAATCAGTCCATAATAGCCGTCTGATCTTGACGTTGAGAGGCTCCGCACTAAGCCACATGAAAGCACGCAGAAATACCGTGCCACATGCATGTGAGTGGGTTTTAAATCACATCAACATGTCTGCATGCAAGCATGCACCGGTAGCATGCATGTAAGTGAGCTTTTAAGTCCCATTAACATGTCAAAAAGAAAAATATAATCCCATTATGCAGTAGGAGTTGGCTGATCTTTTTTCCTTACGTGGGATGATCTAAATGATGATGGGAGTTTATTTAGTTTGGCTACCACATTTGTCATGCGTTTATAGAGTTTTTTTGTTCTATGAAATCGATAATTTTGCACAGATAGATATACCGCTGTTCCACGCCAACGCGTGGGGACTCATCTAGTAATATTTAGGAACGGAGGGAGTACTATGTAAAGAGTTAGGTGTCGCATGGCGATAGTGTGAGGTGGGACATGTAATCACTGAGCCTGCGTGTTTTCACTGCTCTTGCATGCCTCCGCTGTAAGAATGGAGAAAATTGTAATCTAGTAGTAGTATACCTCCTTTCGCCGAAAGCGTGGGACATCCAGCAGTCCTACCACCTCAGTAATAAAGACCGACGAGCCGTCAAATCACATAGACCCAGCGGTAAGTTGGACGGACGAAGCAACCATCACTCTTGCGCCAGTGAGAGGTCGCGTCCGCTCTGCCGGGCATGAATGCGGCACCAATTCTTTGGAGCGGCGCTGACCGTTTCGGGCGGGAAGCGCGCGCGGGCGATGGAGGGGCTTTGGGTGGGCCAGGCTGGTCAGGAGCGGGCGTGGCAGCTGTCCGCATGTCCCTACCGGACACGCCCGGAAACGAGAGGATGCACCGACTCTCGCGGCTAAAATCGTACACTACACAACATCTCTCTGTAGGAGTAGGTCGATCTTTCTATCTCTCTAACACACACATGGTGTTAACACACACACACACACACGCATGCATGCACCTTGGTCCCGTTGCACCTTCTAACGTGACTTATTACACCTAGACAGAGGGAATAGTAAGTATATGAGATACGGTGGCACACTGACTTAAGTCGAATACAAGTGCCCAAAATTTGTGTGCATGTTATAATAAGGATTCACTTAAAATAGTACGTGAGCGAACAGAGGGATCAATTGGACAGTCTTCCCGAGCAGTAGCGAGATGTGTGAGGTAAGATACACCGCTGGCGCTTTTAATTTTTCTTTTCAATTTGTTTGTTTCACCCTCTGACTGGTGGGACCCAACGTACTACGTGGAGAGAGGTAAGGTGACTAAGGCTGCATTATTTCTGCACCACTGTGGATAGTCTTACCACCAAAGCCACATGACACGCTTATGACTGAAATCCCAATGACTCCCACACACACAAAAAAACACGGCATGCTTGTCATAGGAATGCAGGAATGTATAAAAGGTTATTTCCCTCTCGTTGAACATAACGAGAGGGTTGTGTAGCTAGTTAGCGTGTTCGCTCATCAAACTTGAGGTCTCGGGTTCGATAACTACACTTGAGCATAATTTGTGCCAGGAGGATTCTTTGACTAGTCAAAATGTTTTCTAGGGTTTGCACGCTTCACACTCTCTCTCTCCAGTATATATATACACGCTGGAGCCTCAGCGCTTGTAGTTGCTCTCTTCACACTCTCTCGCCCTGTCCCGCTAGAGCCTCAGCGCTTGTAGTTGCTCTCTTCACACTCTCTCGCCCTCTCCAGATCTAAACAAGACTTCGTTGGCCTCTCTCTCCCGTCACTGCTGCTCAAAGAGCCGGCAGGATCCGTCCGCCGGTAAGGGAAGGAGGCTTAACGATGTCGCCGTCGGCGAGGGACTACCGGCGCAGCTGTTCACTTACCACCCAGCGGCGGCGCGGGAGGGCCTCCGACCCCTTCTTCTTCGCCGCCGTCCCTTCACCCACCGAACCACGCCCCAAGAACCTTAAGATATAATTTACTTACTCCACATGCATTGCTCTAGCTGCATGTATACCATGAATCTAGGACGTGGTTCAAAGAGGAAAGGAGTGGGGGAAAGTAGTGGGAAAAGTTGTATATAGCATGAATCTAGGACGTGGTTCAAAGAGGAAATGAAGAGGGAAAGTTGTATAGCATTAATCTAGGACGTGGTTCAAAGAGGAAAGGAATGGGGGAAAGTAGTGGTGAAAGTTGTATCGCATAAATCTAGGACGTGGTTCAAAGAGGAAAGGAAGGGGCGAAAGTACTAGTTCAAAAAGGAAAGGAAGGGACAAGGCTGTAGAGTTTGAGCAGAACTAGATTTGCTGCGCTCACATAGGGAAATGCGTCTAAAGATAACAAAACTGGGACCAACACAAATATGCTCCTTGGTTGTTTGTTCTTTGTTGCAACAGACTGTGCATGACCACAGTACATCGGTAGATGCACATGGTGCTGGTGCGTCCACTGTCCCGTGCAACTCATTAGCTGTTGTTAATCTAAGGCCCTGTTTGGTTTAAAACTCCCTAGTCCCTACCTGCTGGGTTCCAGGGACTAAACCTGGACTAGAGGTTATTAAATGACATGCTAAAAGACCATGTTACCCCTAGTAATGAACTAATAGAGACAAGGTGCGATGCGTGGCAGGGGCAACTGTTGGAAAAAGTCCCAAAAAGACTCCCTCGGGGTCTTCTTTCTTTAGTCCCAAATGCCCACTTTTAGTCCCTAAAACTCCCTCCTCTTTGGTTTAGATGGGACTGACACGGAGTTTTTTTAGTCCCTACACCAAAATGTCCCTATAAACAAACACCCTCTAATAATGCCGCTGGAAAATTGATGCAATGCCACAGTTAAAAGCAAATTACATGTTTAACGAATTTTATTGTTAATATAATCTCTATGTTAATATTAATCAATGCCACCATTTCAGAAATGCTACTGTCTTGCTTTCTTTCCCATTTAGATAAGTTAGATGCTTCTTTTGGTTGGCTTCTGTGTCATCCACCGTTATTGACCACTAATTGTTTCCTTTGCACCTGTGTGTAAACATGGTTATCTGCTTCACCTCGTTGCCATTGTGACCTTTTGTTGCACTGCACAAAAGACTTTTGTTTTAAGAGTGTTTTGTGCAGTAAAACCAAAATGTCACACCGACAACGTTGCTTGATTGCTTGATCTTAGTGGAACTGCACAAGAGGAGATCTTACTTCCTATCCGTTAAGGCGAATTTGGTTCAGATCTTCTTCTTGTTAGTTGTTTGAATTCCGCATCATGAGAGGTCAGTACTAGCCTTCTTTCACATGATTCTGCAGTTTGCATTTATATGTTGTGCTACTTGTACGATAATGTTGCTTGATTTTAGTGAACCGCACAAATGGAGACAAGACTTCCAATCTGTATGTGCACCGTAATATCCCATTGAGGTAAGATAAGGATATTTCACAACTGCTGGCCTGTATTTTGCCACTTTCATCAGAAAATTAAGTTTAGTACTATACTTGTGCTCCCTAATTGACATGCCAAATCTTACATTGAAGGCGAAGCTTGTTTGTTATTGAACCAAGTGATGAAGGAGAAGAACAAGGGGAAGAAAAACAAAAATCAACTCCCGGTGCTGTAATGAAGCACTGGAACTGTGATGACACAAGTAATTATATAGTTTTGCATCTTAATTTATTGCTATGGCTGGAACGAGCAATTGTTTTGCCACTAATTTGATGCCACTCTTAATGTAATATGTAATTATCTCTACTTGTGCAAACAGGGATCTTCTTTGAAGATACCATATATTTTAGTGGAACTGCACAAGAAGATGTTGGAAACATTAAACTAATCGAGGAGTATATAGTAAGCATGGCCACCACCGTAGATAACAACAGATGGTTCCGGAGTATTACTTCATCTGTATGCTCTACACAATAAGCCTCCTCACAAAGGTTGGTACTCGCCCACTGATTTCATCCATATGATTGAGCTTTGTCATCTCTATTGGTGTTGTGCTACTGTTTAGATACTGTCATGAAAAAGTGGTATTGTCCTTGAGAAGTGCTTCATCTGTGTTGTTTTAAATATTTCCTTTCCTTTTTTTCGAGCAAACAGTGATGCTAGCATTTAGTAGTCCTCTTGTCTTTGCACAACATGATCATCTTCCTCTGAAGAAGAATATGGAGTACGTGAAGTGACTAGTTCTGATTATGCCCGGATGAAGAAGCCCTGTCTATCTTATCATCAGAAGGAGCAGTTGAAGGATGGTTACATTACTCCCCACAAGACCAAACCAACCTCAGCTCAGAAGGACTGACAAAATCTCCATTTTTTTGCTGTGATGCACGAGTACCATGTTGTTCTAGGATTCTTTCTGGTGAGTTCCATTTTTCTAAAAGTGTGCTCTACATGGACCATGTATGTGCCTGTTGAAACTGTCAATTCATAGTACAGTTTGCTCTATACTAATCACTTTTTTGTATTTGTGCAAACAGGGGTGCTCAGCTTAATTTCAATGGGAACTGCACAAAATGTTCATGAATACATCGAATCATTCATTTCCACCACAAGAAAGGAGATGCCGATAAGTTCAAGGCGTTGCAACATATAAGGGCAAAATCATACAAGCTACGCGTGAATTTGGTTGATTTTGGTGGAACTGCACAAAAAGAACAGCTGGTTTATTTAGCATGAGGTGCCATGTCAATGTCCAAACTGATGGCATACCCTGCCCATTCCACAATCATAGGCATTTCATACTTTGGAATGTGACAACCTTGTCAAATTTTGCTCATTGATTTTAGCAACACATGCGTTTGATATTTTCGAATGGGACGCCTTTTGCTGTCAGCAGCGTCGATCAATTTTTTTCTTTATTCTTTAGTTGTGAAGTAAATATTGCCTCTGACATGTGAGTCGCTGAGATGCATAATCATCGATTGTTTTGAATGTTCTCTATGAATTGCCAGGCGTGTGTGTTTGATTGCAATGTACAGAAACGCTAAAAAGCTGCTCAAACTCTTTGTACTCCTTCTGTTCCTTTTTACTTCGCACGTTGTGAAAGTGCATACTTTTTTGTATAAGATTGGTCAAAGTAGAGATACTTTGACTGCAGACAAAACTTGTATGCAGACTAGAAAGGACCGGAGGGAGTACATGTGAAACTGCTGCAAACGAGGTGATCACCCTGGGAATAATGCTAGTACATATTGTTTTGCATGTTCATCCAATGCCAGTGATACAGGAATTCGAACTAATCGAAATAAATTCATTCATACACGGTCGGATTTCATATAAACATGCCAGATTTCATTACATTTCATACATTCTTCAACAAAAAAGGGGTGCGCTGGAGGTATAATTAATTAACCGAAGCTACCCACCTGTGTCCCGCTGAGACGAACATAAGGTTCAATGACTTAACTGTAGGTGCAGTTGCGTAACTGACATGTGTCTTGTTGGGCCCACGTGTCAGTCAGTCAACTGCACCAGCAGTTAAGTAGAAGCAGCGTTATTCTCCAGCAGAACTCCCTGACTCCATGTTGCCGCCAAGAAGCTAACCGGTCGTCAATGGTCAACCCGCCTAGCTTGGCTTCAACAGGAGGGTAGCAGCGGTGGCCTTACTTGGACCCGAGCGGCGGCGACCTACTGTGTTCTACTCTTCCTTGTTTTCTGTGTGGCGCGACCTCGTTGGCAGCAGGGCGGGGCCTCGGCGGAGCCGGCGATGTCCTCTATCTCGTTGCCGGCGGGCGGCGCGTCAGCGGAGCGGTGGAAATCCTCCCCCGCGTTGCCGGCAGGGTGGGGCCTCGGCTGAGCCGGCGATGTCCTCTACCTCGTTGTTGGCGGGGCGGGGCCTCGGCGGAGCCGGCGGTGTCCTCTGCCTCGTTGTTGGTGCCGTGGGGCTTCGGCGGAGCAGGGCCTCGTCGATGCCAGCAGAGTGGGGACTTGTCAGAGCCGGCATTCTCCTCTGCCTCGTCCTCGGTCTCGCCAAATAGCGCCTCGCCCGCTTCATTGCCCTCTTTGCTAGCCTCTTTGTAGGCGGCCGCAGCCTCCGCCACCCACATGCGGTACCGCCAGCGCTCGAGGCGGTCCTTGCGGGCGGAGCGGTACGAGTCGAGCAGCGCCTCCTGCTCCGCCCGCTCTGCGGTGATCTACTCCTCCGCCTGCAGGTGCTCCTGGAGGATATGGTGGTTGTAGGCGGCGTCGGCCTGCGCCTCCCGGAACTGCTCCTGACACATCTGCCTCACACTGTCCATATATTGGGCATGGGCCTCGCCGATAGTGATGGTGCAATGCACCGGCGAGGATGGCGCGGAGGAGGGGGTTGGCGCCGGATCATCGACTACCATGTTCTCCATTGGGACGTCGTCGTCCTCCGGCTGCCTGCCGGCCAGCCGGTCGGCAGCAATGGCTGCCATATCCTTGTGGTCCGTCGTCCGCCCATCCCGAAGAGCGCTGGAGCACGAGGAAGCCATGGTGGGCAGTAGTGGTGTGGACAGGAGAAAGGGAACGGATGCGGATGACTGCGGCTATGGCCGGCGTAGTAGTTTATATAGCAATGGTGGGCGGGCGGAGGGACGGATGTGTGGCGCCGGAGTAGCCGCCTCGGCAACCGTGTATCATTAATGTGGGTGGCAGATGGACGGACAGACGACACTTGTGTCGTTTGAAGGCGGAGCAATCGCCTGCACCGGGAAGCGGGGCGGGCGGCGCTAACTGTTTCGGGCGGAAAGCGCGCGCGGGTGAGGAGATGACTTTACTTGGAGAGGATGACAATGGGGACCCACCAGGTCAATAGCCTCACGTACGCAAGTGCCTCCTTATTATATATATATGTATAAAACTATACTCCCTCCGTCTAGGTGAATACGTCGTATTAGAAGGTGCATCACGACCTAGGTGCAAGCAGATTGGTGGAAAAGAAGAATATTTCTCTCTTCTAAACACAACATTTAATCACAGCAGTTAAGAGGATGCCTTATTAGCTACCCATGTAGGCCGCATGCAAAGAACTTTTATTTCTTGCCTAATAACCGCATGGACGTGCTGCATGCATTGGTCCTTGCCCGAGCAAAAAAAAGGAGGAAATGGGTTTCCATGGGAGACAACGAGGCAGAGATGGAAGCGCTCGCTGGAGTAATTTATTTTGCTTCCCTCTGGTTTCCTGACATCACGGTCCCACAACATTGTCAACCTATGTAGTAGTCAATAAACGAGAGAATTGCACAAGAAGCAGCCGACAGCTGGGACCAAGCAGCTCGAACGGTATTTGTGGTTTTGAGGTGTGAGCACTGCAGAGTTTTTCGATGTTTAGCCCACATATTAATTTTTCTCCTCTGAACAACAACGGAAACATCGCTGCAGGTATTAACTGGGCGGGCTGTGGCCCCTCTAGCCCAGGCCAGATATCCAGACCAGATATTAATTTTTTTTAAAGCTGAAAATGGCTAGCCCAGCTATACTTTTTTTAGGAATACCCAGGCAAGGTCAAGTTGTTATTCTCCGCCCCGCTGGGCTGCAAATCTTTCCTAGGAGGGATGCATTAGGCTTAACAAGAAAATGGGCTTTAAGAAATAATAAATGGGATGTAATTATAAAAACTGGGCAGTAACTATAAAAAATGCACCAAACACGTGATTACTTTATAAAATATTATTTTTGGATATTGAAAATTTTAATTTCATTAATTGTTGCGAGCGCAATGTTTCGTTGTATTTTTACGTAATATAAATTTATATTGAAATTGTATTTAATCTGACTAGAAATTTCAGGATGAAAATATTTCGGATCCCATCAAAATGTGGGAAATTTTATTAAATTCTGTTTTGAACGGTTGGTTGAAATGGGCTATACTTTTAACAAACTATAAATGGGCTGTAGTAAATTCCATTAGAATTCAAAAATGGGCTACACATTCTTACAAATTTCAAATGGGCTATAAGTTCTCTGCCACACACTTCTGGCCTTACTAAGTTGACGCGTCCCCTAAAAAACAGAGTTGACACGTATGCAAGGCTTTGTCAACTTATAGTCAACACACGGTTCTAGCAGCAGTGGCCATTGGATGTCCATCCAACGGATGCCGTGCTTCTTCTTCAATCTCGGATATTCTAGCTTCACTCGCCCAAAAAATGATTCCTCCCCCTGACATCTAGGGCCCACCGTTTTGGAAGCTGACCTGTGGGCCTACTAAGTTGACGTACCAAGGGCTTTGTCAACTTAGTCAATATAAACGATTCTAGCTGCCGTGACCGTACGATGTCCATCCAACGGCTGTAGTGCTTCTTCAACCTCTTGTCTTCTTGCTCCAGCCGCCCAAAGCAGCACCGGTCGTGCCGCCTGCTCCTGCCTCCCGTGGCCGGCTATGCTGCCGCGGAGGCCTCACCGCCCCCTACTATTCCCACCGCTGGCCAGGCCCTGCGGCGATGGCAGCCTCACACCGCAGCCGAACGAGTGAACCCTCATACTCCGCTCCGCGTGGGCATCCACTGCCGCGTCTTCACCGGCTCCGAGTCGTCCCCTTCCTAGGCCTCGTCGTCGTCCACCACCCTGGTGCTCTCGACGCAGCGTGGTCAACGTGGTCAAGGAACGACTTCCATTGGACGTGGACTGTACGTGGAGAGGCTGACAGCTGGGTCCACGGCGGTAGCAAGGAAGTGCCTCCTTATTACACGGAAAATAATGATTCCTCCACCTGACAGCAGGGACCCACCGGACGGGCCACTAGTATTTTGCGAAAAAATTGTTTCCCCTTGACTGCTGGGACCCACCGGACGGGCCACCGTATTTCACGAAAAAACGTTCCCCCCGCTGTCAGCTCGGACCCACCGGAAGTGCCTCCTTATTACGCACAAAAAATGAATACTCCCTCGGCTAGCTGGGACCCACCTTGCTGGCAGGCTAACTTGTGGGCCTACTAAGTTGACGGGGATGAAGGGCTTTGTCAACTTAGTCAATATGAACGATTCTAGCTCCAGTGACCGTACGATGTCGATCCAACGGCCGTAGTGCTTATTCAACCTCTGGTCTTCTTGCTCCAGCCGCCCAAAGCAGCGCCGGTCGTGCCGCATGCTCTTGCCTCCCGTGGCCGGCTGTGCTGCCACAGAGGCCTCACCGCCCCCTACTATTCCCACCACTGGCCAGGCCCTGCGGCGACGACAGCCTCACACCGCAGCCGAACCAGTGAAGCCTCGTAGTCCTCTCCACTGCCGCATCGTCCCCTTCCTAGGCCTCACCGTCGTCCACCGCCGTGGTGCTCTCCGCACGGCGTGGTCAACGTGGTCAAGGAACGACTTCCATCGGAAGAGTACTGTACGTGGAGAGGCTGACAGCTGGGTCCACGGCCACAGCCCAGTTTTTTTGTGATGCCTGTTGGGCTGCAAATCTTTCAAGACGAGGAGAGCTTTCATTCGGCTGGCCGAGAAAATGGCCCATCAGTAATGAGAAATGGGTTGTACATTTTTAAAACACATCAAACCGGCAATTAGTTTCAAATATCTTTTTTTCATTTCAATATTTTAAATTACATTAATTTTTATGCGTGGAGAATTTGTTGGATTTTATATTGATATACATTTATTTTTAAAACCAGTTTGAATGTGAGTCGAAATTTCGGGATTAAAAACAGTTCGGACCGCACCGAAATATGCAAAATTTCGTATAATTTTTTAACCGTTGCCACAATATGGGCTGTAATGCTAACAAAAAGAATATGGGCTCCAAAAAAACCTTAAGAATTAGCAAATGGGTTGTAAATTATTAGAAATAATGGCAGATGGGCTGTATGCTGTTTTCCACAGATTTGAGGCTTTCCTAAACAAAGGTTAACGCACAAGCACTGACTGTTGGATGTCCATCCAACGACCGTCGTGCTTCTTCAATCTCCGCTCTTCCTGCTCCAGCCGCTCAAACAAGCGCCGGCGGGACTGCCTGCTCCCTCCTCCTCACAGCCGGCTGTGCTGCCGCGCAGGCCTCACCGCCCGACCGTACTCCCATCGCTGGCCTAGCCATCCCTCTACTCACCCACACCTGTTGTTATTCTCCGGTGATGGCAGACGAACTAGTAAACCCTCGTACAGTCGTACTCCCCTCCGCATGGGAAACAACTGCCGAGTCTTCCCTGCCTCCGTGTCGTCCCCTTCCTAGGCCTCGCCGTCATCCACCACCCTGGTGCTCTCGGCGCGGCATGGTCAATGTGGTCAAAGAACGACTTCCATCCTACGTGGACTGTACGTGGAGAGGCTGACAGCTGGGTCCACGGCCGCAGCAAGGAAGTGCCTCCTTATTACGCGGAAAATAATGATTCCTCCACCTGACAGCTGGGACCCACCGGACAGGCCACTGTATTTCGCGAAAAAAACATTTCCCCCTGACTGCTGGGACCCACCAGCTACATCTTCGCACGCAAGGAAGTGCGTCCGGGCAAAAAATGATTCGCCCCCTGACTGCTGGGACCCACCTGCTACATCTTCGCAGGCAAGGAAGTGCCTGACAGTTGGGACCCACCTGGTCGAAGCGTACGTAGCGTTGTCATTATGGTCGCGAACGTGTACGTATATACTGGTCGATGTAGAGGCGCGCACGTGTCGTAATAGAGGCGCGCACGTAGCATTTACACGTATGTACAGCGGCCAGGGTGCAAGAAAAAAAATACGGCCACATATGTGTACACACGGGCGGGTTCTCGAACGCCTACTCGCGCATACGTACGGCCAGGGCTCGTGTACATGGCTGGGTCGGAACAGAGAAATAGCATCGTCGTCGTGTTCATGGGGAGGCAACGGAATGCGTCGTGTTCATGGGGAGGCAACGGAATGTGTCATGTTCATGGGGACGCAACGGAACGCGTGGGAGCCAACCGGCTGGGTCAGAATGGAACGCGTGGTCGTGTTCATCGGGAGGGCTTGGACGGAACAGGCGATGGAACCGAGGCCTGGCGTACCGCAAAACGGAGGAAACGGCCTTGTGTTCGACCGGCCACGTTCGAAACTGGATCCTGTTCGTCGGGAGGGGTCTGGTGTACCGCAAAACGGGGGAAACGGACCTCCTACGGTCGAAACGGGTTCCTGTTGATCGGGAGGGGTGTGGCGTACCGCAAGACGAACGATACAGACTTGTGTTGGAGCGCTACGGTCGAAACAGGGGTCCTGTTCATTGGGAGGGGTGTGGCGTACCGCAAAACGGGACTCCACGGGATACTGTTCATCTCCACCGTCGACCCCCTCCAGCCTGCACGAGCTACTGTTCATCCACCGTCGACCTCCTCCAGCCTCCACCTGCGACTGTTCATCCACGGGCTCTTGTTCAACCACCCCTCCACGGGCTACTGTTCGTCCTGCCCTCCACCGTCTACTGTTCATCCTGCCATCCACGGGGTGGTCCTATTCATCCAGCCCTCCACGGGGTCCTGTTCATCCAGCCCCAACCGGCTTGATCAATCGGGCTCCTGTTCATCCGGAGGCAACACCACGGGGTCCTGTTCATCCACCCCCACCGAGAACTGTTCATCCACCCCCCCCCCCCCCGCAACGCTCACTGTTCATCCAGAGGCAGCATTGATCGGCTTCAGTTAGCAGCAGTAGCGAAGGAATCGCTCGATCGGGTTCAGTTAACAGCCATCGATCGATCGATCGGGTTCAGTAATGCGTAGCCTGCAGTGCAATCGCTCAGGTTCAGTTAGAGCCCAACGCCTCGCTTGGGTTCAGTTAGAGCCAATGCCTCGCACACACGCGCATACATGTACGTGAGAAGCATGCATCGCTCGGCCCCCGACTCTCCCACCATAACAGGGAACTCCCCGAAATTTTCCTCCCCCTCGCTTCTACCACGGTTTTTTCCGTCATGGACGGCCCAAAGAATGTCATGCAGCTGCGTCTCCGACCAACCCAGGACGAAAAGCCCATTTTTTGTCATGATTTTTGTCATAGAAGTAGGGGCCCACCACATCTATGATGATACCGAGTTTTGTCACAATTATAGTCATAGAAGTGTCATATGTATGACAGAATTTTTTTTCTTTCGGCCCAAAATGTCATGAATGTGTCTTTTTTTGTAGTGTAGGGACACTCTGTTTGTCTATGTATTCACGCATGTACCAAGTTTACGGTTAATACAATTCTAGCATGAATCATAAACATTTATCATGATATAAGGAAATATAAATAACAACTTTATTATTGCGCTCTAGGGCATATTTCCGTCAGTCTCCCACTTGCACTAGAGTCAATAATCTAGACTACATAGTAATGATTCTAACACCCATGGAGTCTTGGTGCTGATCATGTTTTTCTCGTGAGAGAGGCTTAGTTAATGGGTCTGCAACATTTAGATTTGTATGTATCTTGCAAATCTCTATGTCTCCCTCCTTGACTTGATCGCTGATGGAATTGAAGCGTCTCATGATGTGTTTGGTTCTCTTATGAAATCTGGATTCTTTCGCCAAGGCAATTGCTCCAGTATTGTCACAGAAGATTTTCATAGGACCCGATGCACTAGGTATTACACCTAGATCGTATATGAACTCCTTCATCCAGACTCCTTCATTTGCTGCTTTCGAGGCAGCTATGTACTCCGCTTCACACATAGATCCCGCCACGACGCTCTTCTTGGAACTGCACCAACTGACAGCTCCACCATTCAATATAAATACATATCCGGTTTGTGAATTAGAGTCATCCGGATCAGTGTAAAGCTTGCATCGACGTAACCATTTACGACGAGCTCTTTGGCACCTCCATAAACGAGAAACATATCCTTAGTCCTTTTCAGGTATTTTAGGATGTTCTTGACCGTTGTCCAGTGATCCACTCCTGGATTACTTTGGTACCTCCTACCTCCCTGCTAAACTAATAGCAATGCACACATTAGGTCTGGTACACAACATTGCATACATGATAGAACCTATGGCTGAGGCATAGGGAATGGCTTTCATTTTCTCTCTATCTTCTGCAGTGGTTGGGCATTGAGTGCGACTCAACTTCACTCCTTGTAACACATGCACGAACCCTTTCTTTGACTGATCCATTTTGAACTTCTTCAAAACTTTATCAAGGTATGTGCTTTGTGAAAGTCCAGTTAAGCGTCTTGATCTATCTCTATAGATCTTGATGCCCAATATATAAGCAGCTTCACCGAGGTCTTTCATTGAAAAATTCTCATTCAAGTATGCTTTTATGCTATTTACAAATTTAGTGTCATTTCCGATCAACAATATGTCATCCACATATAATATCAGAAATGCTACAGAGTTCCCACTCACTTTCTTGTAAATACAAGCTTCTCCAAAAGTATGTATAAAACCATATGCTTTGATCACACTATCAAACTTTATGTTCCAACTCCGAGAGGCTTGCACCAGTCCATAAATGGATCGCTGGAGCTTGCACACTTTGTTAGCGCCTTTTGGATCGACAAAACCTTCTGGTTGCGTCATATACAACTCTTCTTTAAGATATCCATTAAGGAATGCAGTTTTGACATCCATTTGCCAAATTTAATAATCATAAAATGCGGCAATTGCTAACATTACTCGGACAGACTTAAGCACCGCTACGAGTGAGAAGGTCTCATTGTAGTCAACTCCTTAAACTTGTCGAAAACCTTTCGCAACAAGTCGACCTTTGTAGACAGTAACATTACCATCAGCGTCAGTCTTCTTCGTGAAGATCCATTTATTCTTTATGGCTTGTCGGTCATCGGGCAAGTCAACCAAAGTCCACACTTTGTTCTCATACATGGATCCCATCGTGGAATTTGGGCTCATCATCGCTTCCTCATAGTTCGTAGGTTCGTCATGGTCAAGTAACATGACCTCCAAAACAGGATTACCGTACCACTTTGGTGCGGATCTTACTCATGGTCAAGTAACTTGATCTGAAGTTTCATGATCAGCATCATTAGCTTCCTCACTAATTGGTGTAGGAATCACTACAACTCATTTCTGTGATGTACTACTTTCCAATTCGGAAGCAGGTACAATTACCTCATCAAGTTCTACTTTCCTCCGACTCACTTCTTTTTAGAGAAACTCCTTCTCTAGAAAGGATCCATTTTTAGCAATGAATATCTTGCCTTCGGATCTGTGATAGAAAGTGTACCCAACAGTCTCCTTTGGGTATCCTATGAAGACACATTTCTCCAATTTTGGTTCGAGCTTATCAGGTTGAAGCTTTTTCAAATAAGCATCGCGGCCCCAAACTTTAAGAAAAGGCAACTTGGGTTTCTTGCCAAACCATAGTTCATATGGTGTCGTCTCAACGGATTTAGATGGTGCCCTATTTAACGTGAATGCAGCCGTCTCTAAAGCATAACCCCAAAATGATAGCGGTAAATCAGTAAGAGACATCATAGATCGCACCATATCTAATAAAGTGTTGTTACGACGTTCGGACACACCATTACGATGTGGTTTTCCAGGTGGCGTGAGTTGCGGAACTATTTGGCATTGTTTCAAATGAAGACCAAACTCATAACTCAAATATTCACCTCCACGATCTGATCGTAGAAACTTTATTTTCTCGTTACGATGACTTTCCACTTCACTCTGAAATTCTTTGAACTTTTCAAATGTCTCAGACTTATGTTTCATCAATTAGATATACCCATATCTGCTCAAATCATCTGTGAACATCAGAAAATAACGATACCCGCCGCCAGCCTCAACAGTCATCGGACCGCATACATTAGTATGTATTATTTTCAACAAGTCTTTTGCTCGCTCCATTGTTCCGGAGAACAGAGTCTTAGTAATCTTGCCCATGAGGCATGGTTCGCAAGCATCAATTGATTCGACAAGTCCATCAGCATGGAGTTTCTTCATGCGCTTTACACCAATATGACCTAAACGGCAGTGCCACAAATATGTTGTACTATCATTATTAACCTTGCAACTTTTGGCTTCAATATTATGAATATGTGTATCACTACAATCAAGATTCAAACAAAATAGACCACTCATCAAGGTTGCAGGACCATATAAGATATTACTCATATATATAGAACAACCATTATTCTCTGATTTAAATGAATAACCGTCTCGCATCAAACTAGATCCATATATAATGTTCATGCTCAACGCTGGCACCAAATAACAATTATTGCGGTCTAAAACTAATCCCGACGGTAGATGTAGAGGTAGCGTGCCGACGGTGATCACATCAACTTTGGAACCATGTCCCACGCGCATCGTGACCTCGTCCTTAGCCAATCTTTGGTTAATCTGTAGCCCTTGTTTCGAGTTGTAAATATGAGCAACAGAACTAGTATCAAATACATAGGCGCTACTACGAGCATTAGTAAGGTACACATCAATAACATGTATATCAAATATATCTTTCACTTTGCCATCCTTCTTATCTGCCAAATACTTGGGGTAGTTCCGCTTTGAGTGACCAGTCCCTTTGCAGTAGAAGCACTCCGTCTCAGGCTTAGGTCCAGACTTGGGCTTCTTCACTTGAGCAGCAACTTGCTTGCCATTCTTCTTGAAGTTCCCCTTCTTCCCTTTGCCCTTTTTCTTGAAACAAGTGGTCTTGTTAACCATCAACACTTGACGCTCCTTCTTGATTTCTACCTCCGCAGCCTTTAGCATCGTGAAGAGCTCGGGAATTGTCTTATCCATGCCTTGCATGGTATAGTTCATCATGAAGCTTTTGTGGGTTGGTGGCAGTGATTGAAGAACTCTGTCAATGACACTATCATCAGGAAGATTAACTCCCGGTTGGGTCAATTGGTTGTGGTACCCAGACAATCTGAGTATATGTTCACCGACAGAACTATTCTCCTCCATCTTGCAGCTGTAGAACTTATTGGAGACTTCATATCTCTCAATTCGGGCATTTTCTTGAAATATTAACTTCAACTCCTGGAACATCTCATATGCTCCATGACATTCAAAACGTCGTTGAAGTCCTGGTTCTAAGCCGAAAGCATGGCACACTGAACTATCGAGTAGTCACCAACATGCGACCGCCAGGCATTCACAATGTCTGCAGTTGCTGGCGCGGGTGGTACACCTAGCGGTGCTTCCAGGACGTAATTCTTCTGTGCAGCAATGAGGATAATCCTCAAGTTACGGACCTAGTCCGTGTAGTTGCTACCATCATCTTTCAACTTAGCTTTCTCTAGGAACGCATTAAAATTCAAAGGAATGGTAGCACGGGCCATTGATCTACAACAACATAAACATGCAAAATACTATCAGGTACTAAGTTCATGATAAATTAAAGTTCAATTAGTCAAATTACATAAGAACTCCCACTTAGATAGACATCCCTCTGGTCATCTACATGATCATGTGATCCCTATCAATTAAACCATGTCCGATCATCATGTGCAGTAGTTTTCAATGGTGAACATCACTATGTTGATCATATCTACTATATGATTCATGTTCGACCTTTCGGTCTCAGTGTTCTGAGGCCATATCTGCATATGCTAGGCTCGTCAAGTTTAACCCGAGTATTCTGCGTTTGCAAAACAGGCTTGCACCCGTTGTATGTGAACGTAGAGCTTATCACACCCGATCATCACGTGGTGTCTCGGCACGACGAACTGTAGCAATGATGCATACTTAGGGAGAACACTTATACCTTGAAATTTAGTGAGAGATCATCTTATAATGCTACCGTCGTACTAAGAAAAATAAGATGCATAAAAGATAAACATCACATGCCATCAAAATAAGTGATATGATATGGCCATCATCATCTTGTGCCTTTGTCCTCCATCTCTAGAGCATCGTCATGATCACCATCGTCACTGGCTTGAGACCTTGATCTCCATCGTAGCATCGTTGTCGTCTCGCCAACTATTGCTTCTACGACTATCGCTACCGCTTAGTGATAAAGTAAAGCAATTACATGGCGATTGCATTTCATACAATAAAGCGACAACCATAAGGCTCCTGCCAGTTGACGATAACTTCTACAAAACATGATCATTTGATACAACAATTTATATCTCATGACATCTTAACCATATCACATCACAACATGCCTTGCAAAAACATGTTAGATGTCCTCTACTTTGTTGTTGCAAGTTTTACTTGGCTGCTACGGGCTTCTAGCAAGAACCGTTCTTACCTACGCATCAAAACCACAACGATTTTTCGTCAAGTATGTTGTTTTAACATTCAACAAGGACCAGACATAGTCAAACTCATTTCAACTAAAGTTGGAGAAACTAACACCCGCTAGCCACCTGTGTGCAAAGCACGTCAGCAGAACCAGTCTCATGAGCGCGGTCATGTAATGTCAGCCCGAGCCGCTTCATCCAACGATACCGTCGAATCAAAGTAAGACATTGATACGTCTCCAACGTATCTATAATTTATGAAGTATTCATGCTATTATATTATCCATCTTAGATGTTTAATGGGCCTTTATATGCAGTTTTATATGATTTTTGAGACTAACCTATTAACCTAGAGCCCAGTGCCAGTTTCTCTTTTTTCCTTGTTTTTGAGTATCGCAGAAAAGGAAAATCAAGCAGAGTCCAATTGACCTGAAAATTCACGGAGATTGCTTTTGGACCAGAAGAAACCCACGGAGTACCGGAGATGGACCAGGGGAGTCCCAAGGCCACCATGAGGGTGGGGGCGCGCCCTACCCCCTTGGGTGCGCCCCCTATCTCGTGGCTGTCTCGGGGACCCCCCTAACTTGTTCCCGACTCCAACACCTCTTATTTATACCCAAACTTCCAGAAAGAAACCTAGATCGGAAGTTTCGCCATCGCAAGCCTCTGTAGCCACGAGAAACCAATCTAGGCCCTCTCTGGCACCCTGCCGGAGGGGGCCATCATCACCATAGGCTATGTAGGAGGATCCTGGAGGGGCATCATCACCATGAATGCCAAGGACAAGAGGGAGAACCTCTCCCCATCCAGGGGGAGGCCATGGAGTAGGAAGCACAAGGGGGAGAACCTCTCCTCCTCTCTCTCGGTGGCACCGGAGTGCCATTGGGAGGGGAATCATCGCCGCGGTGATCATCTTCATCAACATCACCATCCTCATCTCTTTTACACGGTCCACTCTCCCGCACTCCGCTATAATCCCTACTTGAACATGGTGCTTTATGCCACATATTATGATCCAATGATGTGTTGCCATCATGTGATGTTTTGAGTAGATATCCTTTGACTTTGGGTTGATTGATGATCTAGATTGGTATGAGTTGTATGTTTTATTTTGGTGTTGTCCTATTGTGCCCTCCATGTCGCGCAAGCGTGAGGGATTCCCGTTGTAGGGTGTTGCAATACATTCATGATTCGCTTATAGTGTGTTTCTTGAGTGACAGAAGAATAATCCCGAGTAAGGGGGTTGTTGCGTATGGGATAAAGGGGACTTGATGCTTTAATGCTATGGTTGGGTTTTACCTTAATGATCTTTAATAGTTTAGTATGCTTACTAGAGTTCCAATCATAAGTGCATATGATCCAAGAAGATTAAGCATGTTAGCATATGCCTCTCCCTCATATGAAATTGCAATGACGACTACCGGTCTTGTTAACAATTGCCTAAGACAATTCCGCACACCGATCCATCATTATTACACACTCACTATTTATAATATTTAGTAATATATTCTAACTGTATGATAACAACACCTACTTTTATATTTTATCTCTCCGATACCATGCAAAGTTATCCTCTTCATACCCACAATGTAGATTTATTTCTCGTTTCTAGTTGGAAGCAAACGTTCGGTGTATGTAGAGTCGTATCAGTGGAAGATAGGACTTGAGAGAATATTGATCTTACCTTTAGCACCTTGTGGGTTTGACAATCTATACTTATCACTTCCACCATTGGGAATTTCTATGATGATTCCCTGCACTTGTGGATTATCAAGCTCTTTTCTGGCGCCATTGCCGGGGAGCAATAGCGTGGGGTTGATATTCTCGTGTGCGCTTGTTTACTTTCTTCACTAAGTATATTTTGTTTTTCCTTTTTGTTTCTATTTAGTTGTGGGTGAAACATTACAAAAAAAACTATGAATGAAAATACAAAAAAAATTACTTGCCTCTCATGCCTAAAAAGTTTTTTCAATAAGAGAAGTGATTGGAAGATTATGCATTGAAGAAATGAGGGTCGCCCTTGAGCACTTGTGTTCATGCTCATGGAAACAATGTAAAAAATTTCATGGAAGCTTCTCTGAAAATAATTATCCCCTTGTATATATCCATTGTATTATAAAAATAATGTGCCAAGCTTCGGTTTTAGGATAATTAGATTGCTTGTTTACTATGTACAGTACAAAAACAGAAACTTTGGCTGCAGTGCGTGATTTTAATTTTTTTACTGGAAAGTCAAATGGGTCCTAAACTTTTTGAACATTACTTCTGTAGAATTTTTTAAAATTTTCATATTTTTTTATATTTTTTTCGAGTTACAGAAGTTTACTAAACTTCCATATTACTACAGACTGTCCTGTTTTTGACAAATTATGTTTTCTATGAGTTGTTCGCTTATTTTGATGAATCAATGGGTAGTATCGGGGGGTATGAACCATGGTGAAGTTGGAATATAGTATATATAGTTCTAATATGAAATTGAAATAAGTTTGCAACAGTACCTAAAGGTAGTGATTTGCTTTATTACACTAACGAATCTCACAAAGTTTTTGTTAAAGTTTTGTGTGGATTAAGTGTTCGAAGATCGAGGAGCTATCAATATGAGAAGAATAAAGAGAGGCAAGAGCTCAAGCTTGGGGATGCCCAAGGCACACCAAGTAAATATTTCAAGGATACTCAAGCATCTAAGCTTGGGGATGCCCCGGTTGGCATCCCATCCTCCTTCTTCAACAATTATCGGTATACCTTGGTTTTTGTTTTGTTCACATAATTTGTGTCCTTTGTGTTTTTGTTTTTCCTTTAAGAACAATGCTATTATGAGAT
The DNA here is from genome assembly GCF_056163025.1 of Triticum urartu. NCBI lineage: Eukaryota > Viridiplantae > Streptophyta > Magnoliopsida > Poales > Poaceae > Triticum > Triticum urartu. The sequence goes on along the minus strand of NC_141878.1, from coordinate 98,472,208 downwards.
AGCCCTTTATTTATTTATAGAATACTTCATGTGCTTCACTTATATCTTTTAAGTATGATCTTATAGAATTGCTCTTTGTGCTTCACTTAAATCTTTTGAGTATGGTTTTATAGAATGCTTCGTGTGCTTCACTTATATATTTTGAGCTTGGATATTGGTTAGTCTATATTAATTGTAGAATGCTACATGAACTTCACTTATATATTTTGGAGTATGAATAATACTATCATCTAGAGTGGATTTAGAAGAAGTTTGCTCCCACTATTCTGAATGAGGAGAATTTTGCTTATGTGGAGAGTAGTAAAATTTCTATGCTCATAGAGCATGAAAAGAATGCTTTATGTGATGTTTACATTGTTTAACTCATTTATGATGCTACTAAAAATTATTATGAGGGAGGAATACATGTTTGTATGAGTTGCAATAATATCAAGTTTCCTCCCTATATGCTTAAAGTTTTGGAGTTATACTTGTTTTTCCTTCCCCTACTAGTTGATTCTTGTTCCTATAAATTTTGTGCTCACAAAATCCCTAGGCATAGGAAGTGGGTTAGATTTAAATGTTCTAGTCGTACTCTTCATGATGCTCTCTTTATGTTTCAATTCTTATCTTTTATGTGAGCATCATTGAAATCATCATGCCTAGCTAAAAGGTATTAAAGAAAAGTGCCTGTTGGGAGACAACCCAATATTTACCCTTTCTATTTTTGTGTGTTTACATGATTAATATAATGTAGTAATCATATTTTATTGCTTTTGTTTCAATAAAGTGCCAAGTAATACATTTGGGAAGACTTGTGTGAAAGTTAATGTGATCTTGCTAAAAAAACAGAAACTTTGCGCTCACGAGATTAGCTTTCGTTTTTTTACAGAAGAGTGCGATTGAGTTGATTATTTTTTCAGAATATGAACAGACAAATTCCTCACGTCCACAAATTTATTTCAGAATTTTTGGAGTAGCAGAAGTATGGTTGCTGTTTAGATCATTACAGATTGTTCTGTTTCTGACAGATTCTATTTTCATTGCATAGTCTGCCTGTTTCCTAGTTTCTATGGCTTATATTTCTCAATATAAATTGTAGAAATGATTTCGTGCAGTAGGAATTGTGTAAGAACAATTATGAACCTTGTCTTTGACAGTACCAAAGTGAATGGTTTACTCTCTATCATACTAACCTATCTCACGAAGTTCCGTTAAGTTTTGTGTGATTGAAGTTTTCAAGCTTTGGGTTAGATATCGATATGAGGAGAATAAGGAGTGGAAATACCCTAAGCTTGGGGATGCCCAAGGCACCCCAAGGTAATATTCAAGGAAGACTCAACAGCCTAAGCTTGGGGATGCCCCGGAAGGCATCCCCTCTTTTGTCTTCAAAACTATCGGTATACCTTACTCGGAGCTATATTTTTATTCGTCACATGATATGTGTTTTGCTTGGAGCATATTTTCAATTTTACTTGATGTTTGAATAAAATCATTGGATCTGAAATCTTGAATGAAAAATAATCCTCCCATGCCTATTTAATTATTTGACTACTCAGTATTCTTCACTTATATCTTTTTGGAGTAGTTTGTCATTTACTCACGTGCTTCACATATATCCTATGAGTAAATGGTTGAATGAATTGAATATCATAAATCTGAATTTATATACATTTCATATGCTTACATCATGGGGAGTAATGACTTCACACATAATAAGTATAGGTAGTAAACTTAGTGGAAGTTAGCAAACGCGGAATTGATCACTTGAACAATCCATGAAAGAATATTGAAGGAAGAGAGATTTCACATATAAATATAGTATCTTGGACATCTTTTGTAATTGTGAGCACTCGTTAAAATATGACATGCTAAAAAGTTGATGTTGGACAAGGAAGACAACTTAATGGTTATGTTTTCCTATATTCGAAACGTTATATTGTCTAGGATCATCCAACATGTTGATCTTGCCTTTCCCTCTCAAGCTAGCCAAATTCTTTGCACCAAGTAGAAATACTACTTGTGCTTCCAAATGTCCCTTAAACTAGTTTTGCCATGAGAGTCCACCATACCTACCTATGGATTGAGTAAGATCCTTCAAGTAAGTTGTCATCGGTGCATGCAATAAAAATTGCTCTCTAAATATGTATGATCTATTAGTGCGAAGAAAATAAGCTTTATAGGAACTTGTGATAGGGAAGAAATAAAAGCGACAGACTGCATAATAAAGGTCTTTATCACAAGCGGCAATATAAAGTGACATTCTTTTGCATTAAGATTTTGTGCATCCAACCATAAAAGCGCATGACAACCTCTCCTTCCCTCTGCAAAGGGCCTATCTTTTACTTTTATCTTCTACCCTTATACAAGAGTCATGGTGATCATCACCTTTCCTTTTTACACTTTTTCCTTTGGCAAGAACTTTGCGTTGGAGCGGTCCGGATATATATATATATATATCCACTTGGATGTAGGTTTTCATAAATTTTTATTGTTGACATTACCCTTGAGGTAAAAGGTTAGGAGGCAAAACTATAAGCCCCTATCTTTCTATGTGTCCGATTAAAACTTTAAACCCATAAATATCACGTGAGTGTTAGAAATTGTGAAAGATTAAATGGTAGTTGAGTATGTGGAGTTTGCTGAACCAAAGCTCTTACATAGACCCTTCTCGAGAATAAGATGAATTGCAATTGTTTGATGACTAAGAGTATGGTTTGTTAGTTTTCAAGAAAGTTTATGATCTATACTTTAACATGTGAATAGCTTGTTACTTGATCATGAGAAGTTTTATGAGTTGATCTACTGTTATGATATATAATGATGCTCGAAAAAGTGATTGGAACTATCATTGATCAAAGTCATGCAGCATTCACACTTCATAAATTATTTCTTTTATCATTTACCTACTCAAGAACGAGCAGGAATTAAGCTTGGGGATGTTGATACATCTCCAATGTATTTATAATTTATGAAGTATTCATGCTATTATATTATCCATCTTAGATGTTTAATGGGCCTTTATATGCTGTTTTATATGATTTTTGGGACTAACCTATTAACCTAGAGCCCAGTGTCAGTTTTCTCTTTTTTCCTTGTTTTTGAGTATCACAGAAAAGGAAAATCAAACGGAGCCCAATTGACCTAAAAATTCATGGAGATTGTTTTTGGACCAGAAGAAGCCCACGGAGTACCGGAGATGGACCAGGGGAGTCCTGAGGCCACCACGAGGGTGGGGGGCGCACCCTACCCCCTGGGCGCGCCCCCCTATCACGTGGCCGCCTCAGGGACCCCCTAACTTGTTCTCGACTCCAACACCTCTTATTTATACCCAAACTTCCAGAAAGAAACCTAGATCGGAAGTTCCGCTGCCGCATCATGTATACTACACAACCTTCTTCTTATAGATGTTGTTGGGCCTCCAAGTGCAGAGGTTTGTAGGATAGTAGCAAATTTCCCTCAAGTGGATGACCTAAGGTTTATCAATCCGTGGGAGGCATAGGATGAAGATGGTCTCTCTCAAACAACCCTGCAACCAAATAACAAAGAGTCTCTTGTGTCCCCAACACACCCAGTACAATGGTAAATTGTATAGGTGCACTAGTTCGGCGAAGAGATGGTGATACAAGTGCAATATGGATGGTAGATATAGTTTTTGTAATCTGAAAATATAAAAACAGCAAGGTAACTAATGATAAAAGTGAGCACAAACGGTATTGCAATGCATGGAACAAGGCCTAGGGTTCATACTTTCACAGTGCAAGTTCTCTCAACAATAATAACATAATTGGATCATATAACTATCCCTCAACATGCAACAAAGAGTCACTCCAAAGTCACTAATGGCGGAGAACAAATGAAGAGATTATGGTAGGGTATGAAACCACCTCAAAGTTATTCTTTCTGATCGATCTATTCAAGAGTTCGTAGTAAAATAAAACAAAGCTATTCTTTCCGTTCAATCTATCATAGAGTTCGTACTAGAATAACACCTTAAGATACAAATCAACCAAAACCCTAATGTCACCTAGATACTCCAATGTCACCTCAAGTATCCATGGGTATGATTACACCATATGCATCACACAATCTCAGATTCATCTATTGAACCAACACAAAGAACTTCAAAGAGTGCCCCAAAGTTTCTACCGAAGAGTCAAGACGAAAATGTGTGCCAACCCCTATGCATAAGTTCACGAGGTCATGGAACTCACAAGTTGATCACCAAAACATACATCAAGTGGATCACGTGATATCCCATTGTCACCGCAGATAAGCACGTGCAAGACATACATCAACTGTTCTCAAATCCGTAAAGACTCAATCCGATAAGATAGCTTCAAAGGGAAAACTCAATTCATCACAAGAGAGTAGAGGGGGAGAAACATCATAAGATCCAACTATAATAGCGAAGCTCGCGATACATCAAGATCGTTCCAAATCAAGAACACGAGAGAGAGAGAGAGAGGTCAAACACATAGCTACTGGTACATACCCTCAGCCCCGAGGGTGAACTACTCCCTCCTCGTCAAGGAGAGTGCTGGGATGATGAAGATGGCCACCGGAGAGGGACCCCCCACCGGCAGGGTCCGGAACGGGACTAGATTGGTTTTCGATGGCTACGGAGGCTTGCGGCGGCGGAACTCCCGATCTAGGTTTCTTTCTGGAAGTTTGGGGTTATATAAGAGGTGTTGGAGTCGGGAACAAGTTAGGGGGGGTCCCCGAGGCGGCCACGAGGTAGGGGGGCGCGCCCAGGGGGTAGGGCGCGCCCCCACCCTCGTGGTGGCCTCGGGACTCTTCTCGCCCACCTCTGGTACTTCATGGGCTTCTCCTGGTCCAAAAATGATCTCCGTGAAATTTCAGGTCAATTGGACTCCGTTTGGTTTTCCTTTTCTACGATACTCAAAACAAGGAAAAACAGAAACTGGCACTAGGCTCTAGGTTAATAGGTTAGTCCCAAAAATCATATAAAATAGCATATAAATGCATATAAAACATCCAAGGTTGATAATATAATAGCATGGAACAATCAAAAATTATAGATACATTGGAGACGTATCACCGCATGCCTCTGTAGCCATGAGAAATCAATCTAGGGCCTCTCTGGCACCCTGCCGGGGGGGCATCATCACCGGAGGCTATGGAGGAGGATCTCGGAGGGGCCATCATCACCATGAAGGCCAAGGACCAGAGGGAGAACCTCTCCCCATCCAGGGGGGGCCATGGAGGAAGAAGCACAAGGGGGAGAACCTCTCCTCCTCTCTCTCGGTGGCACCGGAGTGCCATCGGGAGGGGAATCATCTCAGCGGTGATCGTCTTCATCAACATCACCATCCTCATCTCTTTTTCGCGGTCCACTCTCCCGCACCCCGCTGTAATCCCTACTTGAACATGGTGCTTTATGCCACATATTATGATCCAATGATGTGTTGCCATCCTATGATGTTTTGAGTAGATATCCTTTGACTTTGGGTTGATTGATGATATAGATTGGTATGAGTTGTATGTTTTATTTTGGTGCTGTCCTATTGTGCCTTCCATGTCGCGCAAGCGTGAAGGATTCCCGCTGTAGGGTGCTGCAATATGTTCATGATTCGCTTATAGTGGGTTGCCTGAGTGACAGAAGCACAAACCCGAGTAAGGGGGTTGTTGCGTATGGGACAAAGGGGACTTGATGCTTTAATGCTATGGTTGGCTTTTACCTTAATGATATTTTATAGTTGCGGATGCTTGCTAGAGTTCCAATCATAAGTGCATTGATACATCTCCAACGTATCTATAATTTTTGATTGCTCCATGCTATATTATCTACTATTTTGGACTATACTGGGCTTTATTTTCCACTTTTATATTATTTTTGGGACTAACCTATTAACCGGAGGCCCAGCCCAGAATTGCTATTTTTTGCCTATTTCAGTGTTTTGGAGAAACAGAATATCAAACAAACTCCAAATGGAATGAAACCTTCGGGAACGTGATTTTCTCATCAGATAAGACCCAAGAGACTTGGACATCCCGTCAAGAAAGTCACGAGGCGGTCACGAGGGTGGAGGGCACCCCCCCTAGGGCGCGACCCCCTGCCTCGTGGGCCCCTTGAAGCTCCACCGACGTACTCCTTCCTCCTATATATACCTACGTACCCCCAAACGATTGGGGATGGAGCAAAAACCCTAATTCCACTGCCATAACTTTCTGTATCCACGAGATCCCATCTTGGGGCCTGTTCCGGAGCTCCGCCGGAGGGGGCATCGATCATGGAGGGCTTCTACATCAACACCATAGCCCCTCCGATGAAGTGTGATTAATTTACCTCAGACCTACGGGTCCATATTTAGTAGATAGATGGCTTGTTCTCTCTTTTTGGATCTCAATACAATGTTCTCCCCCTCTCTCGTGGAGATCTATTCGATGTAATCTTCTTTTTGCGGTGTGTTTGTTGAGATCGATGAATTGTGGGTTTATGATCAAGTCTATCTATGAATAATATTTGAATCTTCTCTGAATTTCTTTTATGTATGATTGGTTATCTTTGCAAGTCTCTTCGAATTATCAGTTTGGTTTGGCCTACTAGATTGGTTTTTCTTGCCATGGGAGAAGTGTTTAGCTTTGGGTTCAATCTTGCGGTGTCCTTTCCCAGTGACAGAAGGGGCAGCAACGCACGTATTGTGTTGTTGCCATCGAGGATAACAAGATGGTTTTTTTTATCATATTGCATGAAACTATCCCTCTACATCATGTCATCTTGCTTAAGGCGTTACTCTGTTTTTAACTTAATACTCTAGATGCATGCTGGATAGCGGTCGATGAGTGGAGTAATAGTAGTAGATGCAGGCAGGAGTCGGTCTACTTGTCTCGGGCGTGATGCCTATATACATGATCATACCTAGATATTCTCATAACTATGCTCAATTCTGTCAATTGCTCAACTGTAATTTGTTCACCCACCGTAGAATACTTATGCTCTTGAGAGAAGCCACTAGTGAAACCTATGGCCCCCGGGTCTATTCTCATCATATCAATCTCCATCACTTTATTATTGCTTTTCTTTTTACTTTTCACTTTGCATCTCTATACCAAAAATACCAAAAAATATTATTTATCTTCTCTATCAGATCTCACTTTCATAAGTGACCATGAAGGGATTGACAAACCCTAAGCGCGTTGGTTGTGTTGAGCTATTGTTTTTGTGTAGGTACGAGGAACTCGCGCGTAGCCTCCTACTGGATTGATACCTTGGTTCTCAAAAACTGAGGGAAAATACTTACGCTACTTTGCTGCATCATCCGCTCTTCTTCGGGGAAATCCAACGCAGTGCTCAAGAGGTAGCAAGAAGAATTTCTGGCGCCGTTGCCAGGGAGTCTGCGCAAAAGTCAACATACCAAGTACCCATCACAATCCCTATCTCCCGCATTACATTATTTGCCATTTGCCTCTCGTTTTCCTCTCCCCCACTTCACCCTTGCCGTTTTATTCGCCCTCTCTCTCTTTATCCTCCCTCTCTTTCTCTATTTGCCTCTGTTTGTCCATTTGCTTTTTGTTGCTTGTGTGTTGGATTGCTTGTTTGTCGCGATGGCTCAAGATAATACTAAATTGTGTGACTTTGCCAATACCAACAATAATGATTTTATTAGCACTCTGATTGCTCCTCTTACCGATGCTGATTCTTGTGAGATTAATACTGCTTTGCTGAATCTTGTCATGAAAGATCCCTTTTTCGGCCTTCCTAGTGAAGATGCCGCTACCCATCTTAATAGCTTTGTTGAATTATGTGATATGCAAAAGAAGAAAGATGTGGACTATGATATTGTTAAATTGAAGCTATTTCCTTTTTCGCTTAGAGATCATGCTAAAGCTTGGTTTTCATCTTTGCCTAAAAATAGTATTGATTCATGGAACAAGAGCAAAGATGCTTTTATCTCTAAGTATTTTCCTCCCGCTAAGATCATCTCTCTTAGAAACGATATTATGAATTTTAAGCAACTTGATCATGAACATGTTGCACAATCTTGGGAGAGAATGAAATTAATAATACGTAATTGCCCTACTCATGGTTTGAATTTGTGGATGATTATACAAAAAAATTATGACGGATTGAATTTTGCTTCTAGAAATCTTTTAGATTCGGCTGCGGGAGGAACTTTTATGGAAATCACTTTAGGAGATGCTACTAAACTCCTAGATAATATTATGGTTAATTATTCTCAATGGCACATTGAAAGATCCACTAATAAAAAAGTGCATGCGATAGAAGAAATTAATGTTTTGAGTGGAAAGATGGATGAACTTATGAAATTATTTTCTACTAAGAGTGTTTCTTCTGATCCTAATGATATGCCTTTGTCTACTTTGATTGAGAATAATAATGAATCTATGGGTGTGAATTTTGTTGGTAGGAATAATTTTGGTAACAACGCGTATAGAGGGAATTTTAATCCTAGGCCTTATCCTAGTAATCCTTCTAATACTTATGGAAATTCCTACAACAACTCTTATGGAAATTTTAATAAGATGCCCTCTGAATTTGAGAGTAGTGTTAAAGAGTTTATGAATTCACAAAAGAATTTTAATACTTTGCTTGAAGAGAAATTGCTTAAAGTTGATGATTTGGCTAGGAACATTGATAGAATTTCTCTTGAGATTGATTCTTTAAAGCTTAGATCTATTCCTCCTAAGCATGATATCAATGAGTCTCTCAAAGCCATGAGAATTTCCATTGATGAGCGCAAGGAAAGAACCGCTAGGATGCGTGCTATGAAAGATGCCTTTATTAAAGCGTGTTCTTCCAATTCCTATGAAAATCAATATGAAGATCTAAAAGTTATTGATGTGTCTCCTATTAAATCTTTGTTTTTCAATATGAATCTTTATGAAACTGAATACGATCTTCCCTTACCTAAAAGGCGTTCTAAAAATTCAGAGTATTTAGGTCTTGATGATGAAATTGATAAAAGTGGGATTGAAAAAAATAAAACTCTAGATGTTGCTAAACCCACTATATTGGATTTCAAGGAATTTAATTATGAAAATTTCTCTTTAATTGATTGTATTTCCTTGTTGCAATCCGTGCTAAATTCTCCTCATGCTTATAGTCAAAATAAAGCCTTTACCGAACACATCGTTGATGCCTTGATGCAATCTTATGAAGAAAAACTTGAGTTGAAAGTTTCTATCCCTAGAAAACTTTATGATGAGTGGGAACCTACCATTAAAATTAAAATTAAAGATTATGAGTTTTATGCTTTGTGTGATGTGGGTGCTAGTGTCTCTACTATTCCCAAAACTTTGTGTGATTTGCTAGATTTCCGTGATTTTGACGATTGCTCTCTAAATTTTCATCTTGCGGATTCCACTATTAAGAATCCTATCGGAATAATTAATGATGTTCTTATTGTTACAAATAGGAATTATGTGCCTGTAGATTTTATCGTTCTTGATATAGATTGCAATCCTTCCTGCCCTATTATTCTCGGTAGACCTTAGAACAGTTGGTGCAATTATTGATATGAAGGAAGGGAATATTAGATTTTAATTTCCATTAAAAAAGGGCATGGAACACTTCCCTAGAAAGAAAATAATATTACCATATGAATCTATCATGAGAGCCACTTATGGATTACCTACCAAAAATAACAATACCTAGATCTATTCTTGCTTGTTATGCCTAGCTAGGGGCGTTAAACGATAGCGCTTGTTGGGAGGCAACCCGATTTTATTTTTATTCCTTGATTTTTTCTCCTGTTTAGTAATAAATAATTTATCTACCCTATTTTTTGGTTGTGTTTTTTGTGTTTAATTAGTGTTTGTGCCAAGTAGAACCGTTTGGAAGACTTGGGGAAAGTCTTGTTGAACTTACTGTAAAAACCAGAAACTTTAGCGCTCACGAGAACTGCTGTCATTTTTATTTGGAAAGTAATATTTAGTTAATTATGTCTGAGGATGATTAATAGATAAATTCCTCACGTCCAGCATTTTATTTTAGAATTTTTGGGGTTCCAGATCTTGCGATAGCTACAGATTACTACAGACTGTTCTGTTTTTGACAGATTCTGTTTTTCGTGTGTTGTTTGCTTATTTTGATGAATCTATGGCTAGTAAAATAGTTTATAAACCATAGAGAAGTCGGAATAGATTAGGTTTAACCCCAATATAAATAAATAATGAGTTAATTACAGTACCTTGAAGTGGTCTTTTGTTTTCTTTCGCTAACGGAGCTCACGAGATTTTCTACTTTAAGTTTTGTGTTGTGAAGTTTTCAAGTTTTGGGTAAAGATTTGATGGATTATGGAACAAGGAGTGGAAAGAGCCTAAGCTTGGGGATGCCCATGGCACCCCCAAGATAATCTAAGGGCACCTAAAAGCCAAATGTTGGGGATGCCCCGGAAGGCATCCCCTCTTTCGTCTACTTCTATCGGTAACTTTACTTGGAGCTATATTTTTATTCACCACATGATATGTGTTTTGCTTGGAACGTCTTTTATGATTTGAGTCTTTGCTTGTCAGTCTACCACAATCATCCTTTCTGTACACACCTGTTGAGAGAGCCATACTTCATTTGGAATTTGTTAGAATAGTCTATGTGCTTCACTTATATCTTTTGAGCTTTATAGTTTTGCTCTGGTGCTTCACTTATATCTTTTAGAGCACGGTGGTGGATTTGTTTTATAGAAACTATTCATCTCTAATGCTTCACTTAGATTATTTTGAGAGTCTTAATAGCATGGTAATTTGCTTAAAATCCTAATATGCTTGGTATGCAAGATTAATAATAAAACTTTCTTATGAGTGTGTTGAATACTAATGAAAAGGTTGATGCTTGATGATTGTTTTGAGATATGGAGGTGATAATATCAAAGTCATGCTAGTTGAGTAGTTGTGAAATTGATAAATACTTGTGTTGAACTTTGCAAGTCCCGTAGCATGCACGTATGGTAAACGTTATGCAACAAATTTGAAACATGAGGTGCTATTTGATTGTCTTCCTTATGAGTGGCGGTCGGGGACGAGCTATGGTCTTTTCCTACCGATCTATCCCCCTAGGAGCATGCGCGTAGTACAGAGGTTTTTGATGACTTGTAGATTTTTGCAATAAGTATGTGAGTTCTTTATGACTAATGTTGAGTCCATGGATTATACGCACTCTCACCCTTCCATCCTTGCTAGCCTATACGGTACCGTGCATTGCCATTTCTCACATTGAGAGTTGGTGCAAACTTCGCCGGTGCATCCAAACCCCGTGATATGATACGCTCTTTCACACATAAACCTCCTTATATCTTCCTCAAAACAGCGACCATACCTACCTATTATGGCATTTCCATAGCCATTCCGAGATATATTGCCATGCAACTTTCCATCATACCGTTCATCATGACACGTTCATCATTGTCATATTGCTTAGCATGATCATGTAGTTGACATAGTATTTGTGGCAAAGCCACCGTTCACAATTCTTTCATATATGTCACTCTTGGTTCATAGCATATCCCGGTACACCGTCGGAGGCATTCATATAGAGTCATCTTTGTTCTAGTATCGAGTTGCAATCATTGAGTTGTAAATAAATAGAAGTGTGATGATCATCATTATTAGAGCATTGTCCCAAGTGAGGAATAAATAAAAAAGGAGAAAGTCCATAAAAAAGAGAAGCCCCCCCCCCCCCGAAAAAAAAGAAAGGCCATCAAAAAGGCCCAAAAAATGAGAGAAAAAGAGAGAAGGGACAATGTTATTATCCTTTTACCACACTTGTGCTTCAAAGTAGCACCATGATCTTCATAGTAGAGAGCCTCTCATGTTATCACTTTCATATACTAGTGGGAATTTTTCATTATAGACCTTGGCATGTATATTCCAACAATGGGCCTTCTCAAGTGCCCTAGGTCTTCATCAGCAAGCAAGTTGGATGCACACCCACTAGTTTCTTTTGTTGAGATTTCATACATTTATAGCTCTACTGCATCTGTTGCATGGCAATCCCTACTCCTTGCATTAACATCAATTGGTGGGCATCTCCATAGCCCATTGATTAGCCTCATTGATGTGAGACTTTCTCCTCCTTTTTGTCTTCTCCACATAACCCCCCTCATTATATTCTATTCCACCCATAGTGCGATGTCCATGGCTTGCGCTCATATATTGCGTGAAAGTTTATAGGTTTGAGATTACTAAAGTATGAAACAATTGCTTGGCTTGTCATCGGGGTTGTGCATGATGAGAGCATTCTTGTGTGGCGGAAATGAAACATGACTAAACTATATGATTTTGTTGGGATGAACTTCCTTTGGCCATGTTATTTTGAGAAGACATAATTTCTTAGTTAGTATGCTTGAAGTATTATCATTTTTATGTCAATATGAACTTTTGTCTTGAATCTTTCAGATCTGAATATTCATACCACAATTAAGAATTACATTAAAATTATGCCAAGTAGCACTCCGCATCAAAAATTCTGTTTTTATCATTTACCTACTCAAGGACGAGCGGGAATTAAGCTTGGGGATGCCTGATACGTCTCCAACGTATCTATAACTTTTTATTGCTCCATGCTATATTATCAACTGTTTTGGACTATATTGGGCTTTATTTTCCACTTTTGTATTATTTTTGGGACTAACCTATTAACTGGAGGCCCAGCCCAGAATTGTTGTTTATTGCCTATTTCAGTGTTTCGGAGAAACAGAATATCAAACAGAGTCCAAACAGAATGAAACCTTCGGGAACGTGATTTTCTCATCAGATAAGACCCAGGAGACTTGGACACTCCGTCAAGAAAGTCACGAGGCGGTCACGAGGGTGGAAGGCGCGCCACTACCTCGTGGGCCCCTCGAAGCTCCACCGGCATACTCCTTCCTCCTATATATACCTACGTACCCCCAAACGATCAGGGACGGAGCAAAAACCCTAATTCCACCGCCGTAACTTTCTATATCCACGAGATCCCATCTTGGGGCCTGTTCCGGACCTCCGTCGGAGTGGGCATCGATCACGGAGGGCTTCTAAGTCAACACCATAGCCCCTCCGATGAAGTGTGAGTAGTTTACCTCAGACCTACGGGTCCATAGTTAGTAGCTAGATGGCTTCTTCTCTCTTTTTGGATCTCAATACAATGTTCTCCCCCTCTCTCGTGGAGATCTATTCGATGTAATCTTCTTTTTGCGGTGTGTTTGTTGAGACCGATGAATTGTGGATTTATGATCAAGTCTATCTATGAATAATATTTGAATCTTCTCTAAATTCTTTTATGTATGATTGGTTATCTTTGCAAGTCTCTTCGAATTATCAGTTTGGTTTGGCCTACTAGATTTGTTTTTCTTGCCATGGGAGAAGTGTTTAGCTTTGGGTTCAATCTTGCGGTGTCCTTTCCCAGTGACAGAACGGGCAGCAAGGCACGTATTATATTGTTGCCATCGAGGATAACAATATGGTGTTTTTATCATATTGCATGAAACTATCCCTCTACATCATGTCATCTTGCTTAAGGCGTTACTCTGTTCTTAACTTAATACTCTAGATGCATGCTGGATAGCGGTTGATGAGTGGAGTAATAGTAGTAGATGCAGGCAGGAGTCGGTCTACTTGTCTCGGACGTGATGCCTATATACATGATCATACCTAGATATTCTCATAACTATGCTCAATTCTGTCAATTTCTCAACAGTAATTTGTTCACCCACCATAGAATACTTATGCTCTTGAGAGAAGCCACTAATGAAACCTATGGCCCCGGGTCTATTCTCATCATATCAATCTCCATCACTTTATTATTGCTTTGCTCTTTACTTTGCCTTTTACTTTTCATTTTGCATCTCTATACCAAAAATACCAAAAAATATTATCTATCATCTCTATCAGATCTCACTTTCGTAAGTGACCGTGAAGGGATTGACAACCCCTAAGCATGTTGGTTGCGTTGAGCTATTGTTTTTGTGTAGGTACGAGGGACTCGCGCGTAGCCTCCTACTGGATTGATACCTTGGTTCTCAAAAACTGAGGAAAATACTTACGCTACTTTGCTGCATCATCCTCTCCTCTTCGGGGAAATCCAACGCAGTGCTCAAGAGGTAGCATGCATATGATCCAAGAAGATAAAGTATGTTGGAATATGCCTCTCCCTCATATGAAATTGCAATGACGTCTACCGGTCTTGCTAACAATTGCCTAAGACAATTCCGCACACCGATCCATCATTATTCTACACTCGCTATTTATATTATTTAGTAATATATTCTAACTTTATGATAACAACACCTACTTTTATATTTTATCTCTCCGATACCATGCAAAGTTTTCCTCTTCATACCCACAACGTAGTTTTATTTCTTGTTTCTAGTTGGAAGCAAACGTTCAGTGTACGTAGAGTCGTATCAGTGGCAGATAGGACTTGAGAGAATATTGATCTTAACTTTAGCTCCTTGTGGGTTCGACACTCCATACTTACGACTTCCACCATTGGGAATTGCTACGATGATTCCCTGCACTTGGGGATTATCAAACGTTGCTGGTAAGCAGTATGACTATTATCGCCCACAACTCATTGTGTTGTACTCGTGCATATAACATCTACGCATAGACATGGCTCTGATGCCACTGTTGGGGAACATAGTATTTCAAAAAAATCCTACAATCACACAAGATCTATCTAGGAGAAGCATAGCAATGAGCGGGGAGAGTGTGTCCACGTACCCTCGTAGACCGAAAGTTGAAGCGTTTAGTAACGCGGTTGATGTAGTCGAACGTCTTCGCGATCCAACCGATCCAAGTACTGAATGTACGTCACCTCCACGTTCAGTACATGTTTAGCTCGATGATGTCCCTTGAGCTCTTGATCTAGTTGAGGACGAGGGAGATTTCCATCAGCACGATGGCGTGCTGACGGTGATGATGATGTTACCGGCGCAGGGCTTCGCCTAAGCACTACGATGATATGACCGAGGTGTGTAACTGTGGAGGGGGGACACCGCACACGGCTAAGTCAATTGATCTTCCATGTTCTAGGGTGCCCCCTGCCCCCGTATATAAAGGAGGGGAGGTGGAGGCCGGCCGGCCCCTGTAGGGCGCTCCAAGGAGAGGAGTCCTACTAGGACTCCAAGTCCTAGTAGGATTCCACTTGGTGGAAGGGGGAAGGAGGAAGGGAGAGGGGGAAGGGAGGGAAAGGGGGCGCCGCCCCCCTCTGCTAGTCCAATTCGGACCCAAAGGGGGGGCATGACTAGCCCCTTGTGGCCCTTCCCTCTGCCCACTAAGGCCCATGAAGGCCCATTAATTCCCCCGAGGGGTTCCGATAACCCTCTCGCACTCCGATAGTTATCCAGTACCTCTCGGAATTCATTCGGTGTCCGAATAACATCGTTCAATATATCAATTTTTATGTCTTGACCATTTCGAGACTCCTCGTCATGTCCGTGATCTCATCCGAGACTCCGAACAAACTTCAGTCATCAAATCACATATAACTCATAATACAATTCGACATCAAACATTAAGCGTGCGGACCCTACGGGTTCGAGAACTATGTAGACATGACTGAGACACATCTACGGTCAATAACCAATAGCGGAACCTAGATGATCATATTGGTTCCTACATATTCTACGAAGATCTTTATCGGTCAAACTGCATAACAACATATGTTGTTCTCTTTGTCATCGGTATGTTACTTGCCTGAGATTCGATCGTCGACATCATCATACCTAGTTCAATCTCGTTACTATCAAGTCCCTTTACTCGTTACATAATGCATCATGCCGCAACTAACTGATTAGTTACATTTCTTGTAAGGCTTATAGTGATGTGCATTACCGAGAGGGCCCAGAGATACCTCTCCGATACTCGGAGTGACAAATCCTAATCTTGATCTATGCCAACTCAACAAACACCATCGGAGACACCTGTGGAGAATATTTATAATCACCCGGTTACGTTGTGACGTTTGATAGCACACAAGGTGTTCCTCCGGTATTCGGGAGTTGCATAATCTCATAGTCAGAGGAACATGTATAAGTCATGGTGAAAGCAATAACAAGAAAACTAAATGATCACTAATGCTAAGCTAACAGGTGGGTCTTGTCCATCACATCATTCTCTAATGATGTGATCCCGTTCATCAAATGACTACACATGTCTATGGTCAGGAAACTTAACCATCTTTGATTAATGAGCTAGTCAAGTAGAGGCATACTAGGGACACTCTGTTTGTCTATGTATTCACACATGTACCAAGTTTCCGGTTAATACAATTCTAGCATGAATAATAAACATTTATCATGATATAAGGAAATATAAATAACAACTTTATCATTGCCTCTAGGGCTTATTTCCTTCAGTTGTAGTAATCTGTGAGCCACGAGGGCTCAGCAATCCGATTAGCATGGGTATCAAGACTAGGAAAGCATAATGGGAATGGAATGGATAAGTGGTGAGGTTGCAGCAAGCGGCTAAGCATTGTATGGTGGCTAACTTACGAGTACTGGAATAAGATGAGAAAATATGCAAACGGTCGCAAACTAGTAATGATCAAGAAGTGATCCTGAACTACTTACATTCAAACATAACCCTAACATGTTCTCTTCTCGACCTTACTCGAAAAGAGACGATCACGGTTACGCACGCGGTTGGTGTATTTTAATTCGGATCTGGTGTCAAGTTCTCTACAACCGGATATTAAAAATTCCCATCTGCCACATAACCATGGGCATGGCTCTCGAAAGTTTAAACCCTGCAGGGGTGTCCCAACTTATCCCACAACAAGCTCTCGCGATCAACGGAGGAAAACCCTCCTCCCGGAACAACCTGATCAAACTCGGATTCCCGGTTCACAAGAAATTTCGACAATGGTAAAACAAGTCCAGCAAGACCTCTCGGCGTGCCGACACCCTGATAGTAGTCGCGCGTATCTCGTCTCAGGCCTCAACCGTATGGGTTAGCCTACGAGTAAAACCAGACCTTTAGTTGCTTCGGGGTGGCCCCGCACTCTGCCCGTTTGGGACCAACACCATCAGCACTGGCCCCCTGTATTATGTTAAATTACTCCTCGGGTAGCACTAACTCCCTATGCGTCAAATTTAATATCATGTTTAGTTATTATGTTGGGCAAATGGTAAAACCAATGTTGGGCCTTGCTGGAGGAGTTTTATTCAAAGCGAACTGTCAAGGTGGGCCCATAAACACCGACCGTGTTAGGAACGCAAAATCAAGGAACATAACATCGATATGACGGAAACTAGGGCGGCAAGAGTGGAACGATACATGAAGGAAAAGGTCGAGCCTTCCACCATTTACCAAGTATATGGATGCATTAATTAAATAAGAGATATTATGATATCCCATGATATCCATGTCCCAACATGGAACAAACTGCAACTGCACCTGCAACTAACAACACTATAAGAGGGGCTGAGCAAAGCGGTAACATAGCCAAACAACGGTTTGCTAGGAAGGGTAAAAAGGTTAGAGGTTGTTTCATGGCATATTAGGAGGCTTGATAAACAAGTGGTGGGTAGCGCGACATTGCGATAGCACCGAGACAACTAGCACAGCAAAGATAGTAGTGAGATCCAAGGCGACGGTCATCTTGCCTGAAATCCCGCTAGGAAGAAGATCAGAGTCCATGAAGTAGACAAGCAAGCGTAGTCGGACAAATCCCCACAATCGCAACATAACCGGAACTATCGAGACGAAGCACAACCGAAAAGAAGCAAACAACATGCTAAACCAACAAGCATAAACATGGCATGATGCACAATCAAGTATGATGCATGTCCAGTTTAAATATACATGGCATGGCAAAATGCAACAAACAATACTACAAATTAAGTGGAGCTCAATATGCAACGAGTTGCCTATTGACGAAACATAACATTCAATCATTTAGTTCGCTCTCGTTTATGTACCCAACAATATTAAGTGTTGTTAAGCATGGCAAGAGGTGAATCTCAGGTAAACTGCCTATTTAGGCAAGTTTAAATGAGGCCGGAACAACAAACAATAATTCTGGAAAATCCCCATATGCATATTTCGAATTTGGTACTATTCTGCCCTAAATCATATTTTAAAGTTGTTAAACATCAAAATAAAGCGCACCAAGTTAAACTATGCATTTTTGTACCCCATTTACATATAAAGTTTATTTAATTTGGAGCTACAGTTAATTAGTTATGAAATAAATCATTTTAACATGGCATTTATGCAAATTAAATGTAAACAGATTTAAACATTTTTAACATGGATGGAAGTTGCAAATTATGAATCTACATGAAATTCTAAGCATTTTTCATATATAAAACATTTTAATGTGATGCACGGTTTGTGAGTTATTAAATGAATGAAGTCTAGGGTTTTTTTTGTAAAACTGACGTTCACTGGATAATTAGCAAATTGCAGAGCCTAAAAAACCTATACGGGCCGAATCTGGATAGCCCAACAGTGCACAGAAGGGGTTTGGGCGGCTGCACACCACTGGGCCGAGCCCAGGTCGGTGAAGAGGCAAGGCAGGCTAGCTGGTTGGGCTTGGCGCGGGATGCGGCCCACGTGCGCGGTCAATGGCACTGCTGGCTCAGGCGGGTGCTCGTCATCTGCTTTGACAGAGCAGAGAAGCGGTAGCAGCAGGAGGGGTCGTGGGGCATGGCGCTGGCAGGACTTGAAGGAGCAGGCCGGCGACGTGGGACTCTGGCGATGGCGGGGCTCTGGTTGGTCCTGGAGGCAGTGTTGTTAGGTTTAATCTTGATGCCATGTATTTGCATGTTTGAGTTTTGCATGTACTTTAGTCTAGGGATTAGCGACGCCGGCGAACTTTCAGCGGAGGCGTGCGAAGAAGGCGAGATGCCAAGCTGTCGTACGAGACGGCGAGGACAGCGAGAGGCTGCAAAGTTGCGAGAGGCAGCACGGCCATGTGATACGGCAAGCATGTTAGAGTTGATGCCTGACCGGTTAAGCTCTTAGTTTTTTTACGAGATGGTTAAGCACTTAGTTAGAGCCAAGTGATTTGGTTAGTTTGTTAGCTACATGTAACTAGTTAGTTGTGTGGGCGTGCTGGCAACTGGTCAGGTCGTGTGTGGCCGTTGAGAGAATTCTACGCACGAGCTGGGCATGGGCATGCATGTAGGTAGTGTGTTAGTGCATGGAGGTCATGCTGTTAGTGGAGAAGTGTGGCCGCGGGATGCATGCGTCTGTGACCCTATATAAGATATGTAAACTATGTTGTTTCTTTGAGCCAAGAGAAATAAAAGTAAACAAGAAAAGGTCGGGCTGTGTGAGGCAGTCGTCCACCAAATATCTTGTGTCTCCATTGTCATGTGTGTGTGTGTGTTGTGAGAGGAAACAGAGAGGGAGAAGAAGAAGGGGCACTTCGAGGAGAGGTGGCGCCAACAATTGGTATTAGAGCCTCGTCGATCCACGGCGGCGACAGCGACGCGGCAGACTCCATGCGAGGTGGGGGGCGAGGGCGCGAGGTGGAGTCCACCGGTGGAAAGATGCCACTGGTGGTTGGTTGCGGTGCGATGCCGTTAGGAGGAGACAGCGGTGCAATGCCACTAGGAGGAGACGGCGGTGCAATGCCGCTAGGAGGAGACGACGGTGCGATGCTGCCACGAGGACGGTGTGATGCCGTCACAAGGAGACGCGGTGCGATGCCGCTAAGAATATGTATGTCAGCGAGATGCCGTTACTTGGTTCGGTGCGGTGCCGACGGCGATGGTGCGATGCCATCGTCATCATGGAGAGTTGGTGTGAAGCGAACAAATGTTGCGGTGCGATTCCGAAAGATGTTGGTGGCTTGGTGCTCGATGTCGTGAAGGCGTCGATGATACGTCTCCATCGTATCTACTTTTCCAAACACGTTTGCCCTTGTTTTGGACTCTAACTTGCATGATTTGAATGGAACTAACCCGGACTGACGCTGTTTTCAGCAGAATTGCCATGGTGTTATTTTTGTGCAGAAATAAAAGTTCTCGGTATGACCTGAAAATCAATGGAGAATTATTTTGGAATATATAATGATATTGGAAGGAAGATCCATGTTAGGGGGTGTCCCACCTGTCCATGAGGCGCCCCCCTGGGCGCCCCCTACCTTGTGGACCCCCTGATGCTCCACCGACCTCGACCTGGACTCCATATATTCACTTTCGGGGAGAAAAAACCAGATGAGAAGGATTCATCGCGTTTTACGATACGGAGCCGCCGCCAAGCCCTAAACTCTCTTGAGAGGGCTGATCTGGAGTCCGTTCGGGGCTCCGAAGAGGGGAATCCATCGCCATCATCATCATCAACCATCCTCCATCACCAATTTCATGATGCTCACCGCCGTGCGTGAGTAATTCCATCGTAGGCTTGTTGGACGGTGATGGGTTGGATGAGCTTTATCATGTAATCAAGTTAGTTTTGTTAGAGTTTGATCCCTAGTATCCACTATGTTCTGAGATTGACGTTGCTACGACTTTGCTATACTTAATGCTTGTCACTATGGCCCGAGTGCCATGATTTCAGATCTGAACCTATTATGTTTTCATCAATATATGAGAGTTCTTGATCCTATCTTGCAAGTCTATAGTCACCTATTATGTTTTATGATCCGTTAACCCCGAAGTGACAATAATCGGGACACTTACCGGTGATGACCGTAGTTTGAGGAGTTCATGTATTCACTATGTGTTAATGCTTTGGTCCGGTACTCTATTAAAAGGAGGCCTTAATATCCCTTAGTTTCCGCTAGGAACCCGCTGCCACGGGAGGGTAGGACAAAAGATGTCATGCAAGTTCTTTTCCATAAGCACGTGTGACTATATTCGGAATACATGCCTACATTACATTGATGAACTGGAGCTAGTTCTGTGTCACCCTAGGTTATGACTGTTGCATGATGAACCGCATCCGGCATAATTCTCCATCACCAATCCATTGCCTATGAGCTTTTCATACATTGTTCTTCGCTTATTTACTTTTCCGTTGTTATTATTATCATCACTATAAAACACCAAAAATATTACTTTTTCTACTGTTACCTTTTAGCACCGTTACCACTACTATCATATTACTTTGCTACTAAACATTTTGATGCAGATATTAAGTTTCCAGGTGTGGTTGAATTGACAACTCGGCTGCTAATACTTGAGAATATTCTTTGGCTCCCCTTGTGTCGAATCAATAAATTTGGGTTGAATACTCTTCCCTCGAAAACTATTGCGATCCCCTATACTTGTGGGTTATCAGTCGACCACAACAAGATGGTGCATGATGATTGGTGTTGTGATGACAGCGGCAAGGTGAAGGCCCATGAAGATTGGAGAATCAAGATTAGGGGGACAATGTTAGGTTTAGTCTTGATTCCATGTATTTGCATGTTTGAGTTTTGCATGTAGTTTACTCTAGGGATGAGCGAGGCCGGCGAACTTTCAGCGGACGCGTGCAAAGAAGGCGAGATGCCAAGCCGCTGTACGAGACGGCGAGCATGGCAAGATGCCATTGGCGGCAAGAGGCTGCAAAGCTGCAAGAGGCAGCACGGCCGTGTGATACGGCAAGCGCGTAAGAGTTGAAGCCTTACCGGTTAAGCACTTAGTTAGAGCCAAGTGATTTGGTTAGTTTGTTAGCTGGATGTAAGTAGTTAGTTGTGTGGGTGTGCTGGCCACTGGTCAGGTCGTGTGTGGCTGTTGATAGAATGCTACACACAAGCTGGGCATGGGCATGCATGTAGGTAGTGCGTTAGTGCATGGAGGTCATGCTATTAGTGGAGAAGTGTGGCCGTGGGATGCGTGCGTCTGTGACCCTATATAAGAGATGTAAACCATGTTGTTTCTTTGAGCCAAGAGAAATAAAAGTAGAGATGAAGTGGTCGGGTTGAGCGAGGCAGCCGACCACAAAATATCTTGTGTCTCCATTGTCATGTGTGTGTGTGTTGTGAGAGGAAACCAAGAGGGAGAAGAATAAGGGGCACTGCAAGGAGAGGCAGCGCCAACAAGGGAAAGGCCAACGGGGAGGAGCTGCGATGAGCTTGAGGCGGATCCGTTGGGGATGGACCAGATTCAGCAGCTGCTGGCGACATACGCGTTGGTAAAGGCCATGGAGTCGAGCTCTGGCTCCAGCGGACAGTGGAACTTGCGGAGCTGGACGGACTCGAGGGCAGGGATGCGGCTTGGCGATGCGGACGCCAGGGTTGTGGTCCTCGGCCATGGGTTGGGCTCCTATCTATGAGAGAGAGAGAGAGATGAGGTCAAGGAGGGCTCGCGGGAGAGAGGAGCGAGAGAAGAGCACGGGAAGGTGCGAGACGGCCTAGTAGTTGTTGCTGTTGGCTGGGAACTCCGGCGAGGAGGTCGTGGGGAGGCTCGGGGTCTAGCTCCTTGGTCTGGATCGAGGATGGAGCAGGAGGCGTGGCTGTGGGTGAGATCCCGAGGGAGATGCTGCTGGCGCCGGCGCAAGGGACAAACTGCTTAGAAATTAGGGTTTGGTCTAGAAACAGACTAGGGCGAGCTGCTATATATAGCAGGTGGTTGGGTTAGGGGCTATTTGGTCCATCTGATCGCAAGGGAGTCCAACATAGAACCGAAGATATTTTAAGGATGTTTGGGGTGATCCAGACCCATCGGTAATGACAGCCCAGGTCGGTTCAGGGAAGTTTCAGACACGGGCGAGGGGTCGATGCACTATGCAAAGAGGGGTCAAGCGGGCAAGGTCAAGTGTGTGGTTGGACTGAGAATGGTCAACGAAGACAAACGGTCTGACGACATGCCATGGAGACAAGGAGAGAAGCGGCAACTACGAACTCCTCTGAGTTTTATGAAAACAAGCGGATGCAATGCACATGATAAACCAACAGGCATAAACATGGTATGATGCACAATCAAGTATGATGCATGTCCAGTTTAAATATACATGGCATGGAAAAATGCAACAAACAATACTACAAATTAAGTGGAGCTCAATATGCAACGAGTTGCCTAGTGACGAAACACCACATTCAATCATTTAGCTCGCTCTCGTTTATGTACCTAACAATATTAAGTGTTGTTAAGCATGGAAAGAGGTGAATCTCAAGTAAACTTCCTACTTAGGCAAGTTTAAGTGAGGCCCGAATAACAAACAATAATTTCGGAAAATCCCCATATGCATATTTCGAGTTTGGTACTATTCTGCCCTAAATCATATTTTAAAGTTGTTAAACATCAAAATAAAGTGCACCAAGTTAAACTATGCATTTTTCTACCGCATTTACATATAAAGTTTATTTAATTCAGAGCTACGGTTAAGAAGTTATGAAATAAATCATTTTAACATGGCATTTATGCAAATTAAGTGCAAACAGCAATTTAAACATTTTTTACATGGATTGAAGTTGCAAATTATCAATCTACATGAAATTCTAAGCATTTTTCATATATAAAACATTTTAATCTGATGCACAATTTGTGAGTTATTAAATGCATGAAGTCTAGGGGTTTTTCTATAAAACTAGCGTTCACTGGATAATTAGCAAATTGCAGAGCCTAAAAAAACCTATATGGGCGAATCTGGCTAGCCCAACAGTGCACAGGAGAGGTTTGGGCAGCTGCACACCACTGGGCCGAGCCCAGGTTGGTGAAGAGGTAAGGCAGGCCAGTTGGCTGGGCTTGGCGCGGGATGCGGCCCACGCGCGCGGTTGATGTCGCTTGAAGTTACGTCGGTATTTCCCCAAAGAGGAAGGGCTGATGCAGCATAGTGGCGGTAGGTATTTCCCACATATGTGAAACCAAGGTTATTGAACCAGTTGGAGAACCAAGCAACGCAACGTAAACAACACATGCACACAAATAACAAGTTCTCGCAACCCGACCTGTAAAAGGGGTTGTCAATCCATTTCGGATAGCGGCGCCCCAAGATGGGCAAATGGACATGAGATAAAGTTGTAGATTGATAGATCGAATGCCAAATAAAATAAATTGCACCAAAGTATTTTTGTATTTTTGGATTAATAGATCTAGAAATAAAAGCAAAGGAAAATAGATCGCAAAGGCACATAATATGAGAAAGAGACCCAGGGGCCGTAGGTTTCACTAGTGGCTTCTCTCGAGAAAAATTCCAAATGGTGGATGAACAAATTACTGTTGGGCAATTGATAGAACTTCAAATACTCATGACGATATCCAGGCAATGATCATTGCATAGGCATCACGTCCAAGATTAGTAGACCCACTGCTGCCTGCATCTACTACTATTACGCCACACATCGACGGCTATCCAGCATGCATCTAGTGTATTAAGTTCATGGAGAAATGTAGTAATGCAATAAGAATGATGACATGATGTAGACAAGATCTATCTATGTAGAGATAGACCCATCATTTTATCCTTAGTAGCAACGATACATACGTGTCGGTTCCCCTTCTGTCACTGGGATCAAGCACCGTAAGATCGAACCCACTACAAAGCACATCTTTCCATTGCAAGATAAATGGATCAAGTTGGCCAAACAAAACCCAAATATCGGATAAGAAATATGAGGCTATAAGCAATCATGCATAAAAGAGATCAAAGAAACTCAAATACTTTCATGGATATAAAAAGAGATAGATCTGATCATAAACTCAAAGTTCATCAGATCCTAACAAACACACTGCAAAATGAGTTATATCATAAGGATCTCCAAGAGACCATTGTATTGAGAATCAAACGAGAGAGAGGAATCCATCTAGCTACTAACTACGGACCCGAAGGTCGACAAAGAACTACTCACGCATCATCGGAGAGGCACCAATGGAGGTGGTGAACCCCATCCGAGATGGTGTCTAGATTGGATCTGGTGGTTCTGGACTCTACTGTGGCTGGAATTTATTCTCGTCGATACCTTTAGGTTTTCTGGAATATTGGGGTATTTGTAGAGCAAAGAGGCGGTCCGGGGGCACCCGAGGTGGGCACAACCCACCAGGGCATGCCTGGGCCTCCTGGTGCGCCCTAGTGGGTTGTGCTCTCCCCGGAGCACCTCACAGGCGCAGCCAGGGCCCATTATGTGTCTTCTGGTCCAAAAAATCTCCGTAAAGTTTCACTGCATTTGGACTCCGTTTGGTATTGATTTTCTATGATGTAAAAAACATGTAAAAACAGCAACTGGCACTTGACACTATGTCAATAGGTTAGTACCAAAAAATGATATAAAATGATTATAAAACATCCAGGATTGATAATATAACAACATGGAACAATCAAAAATTGTAGATAGGTTGGAGACGTATCAACATTGCCAAGCTTAACTCCTACTCGTCCTCGAGTAGGTAAGTGATAAAAACAGAATTTTTGATGTGGAATGTTGCCTATCATGTCATATCATATTTATTTTCTTTATTGCATGGACATTTGGAATTTTATATTATTCAAAGCAATAGTCTAGTTTTGACGTGATAACTTAAATACTCAAGCATATCAACAAGCAACCATGTCTTTCAAAATATCAATGCTAAAATAAGCTATCCCTAGCCCATCATGCTCAATCATTGATCCATTCATGAAACACACTCGCATATTAACTATACCCAATGCTCAAGTACGATCATATTGCCTCCTAGTTGGTGCTTTTATAAGGGAAGATGGAGACTCAAATTCAAAAATAAAAATTGCATAAAGTAAAATAATGGCCCTTCGCAGACGGAAGTAGGGATTTGTAGAGGTGCTAGAGCTCAAAGCGAAAAATTTAGAGATAAAAACATTTTGGGAGGTGTATGTGTATCCTTCCCACCGACGAAAATGACTTAGAGTTCCCAACACTTTCCATGCTAAATATACCATAGGCGGTTCCCAAACAGAAAATAAAGTTTATTCCTTTTTCCACCATTCCTTCACTTTCCATGGCTAACCATATCCACGGGTGCCTTCCATACCAACACTTTCCAAGGAATTTATTATTTTGCAACATAAAGTAAATTTATTTTTCATTTTGGGACTGGGCATCCCTAATACCTTTGCCTTACTCTCGTGCAATGACAAGTGAATAAACACTCATCGTGAGAATAACACGTCTAGCATGGAAAATATTAGCCACCCCTCACCGCTCCGTGAGCGAAACGAACACACCAAAGAGAAGTTTATTTTGAAAATTAGAGATGGCACATGCAAATTTTCTTAGAACGGAAAAAGAATACCACATATAGGTAGATATAGTGGAGTCATGTGGCAAAACTGGTTTAAAGGTTTTTGGATAGACAAGTAGTGATCATACTTAGTGCAAAATGAAGGCTAGCAAAATATAGAGAAGCGACCAACCAAGAAACAAATAATCTCATAAGCGAGCATTAAGCATAATTAACACCGAATAATGCACCACAAGTAGGATATAATTTCATTGCATAATTATTGACTTTCATTCTTACATAAGGAATCACAAATCTTAACACCAATATTCTTACTAAAGCATAATTACTCATCAACATAACTCACATATCACATCATATCTCAAAACTAGTACTAAGAATCAAGTTTATTTTGTCCAATGATCTTCATGAAAGTTTTTATTATATCCGTCTTGGATATCTATCACTTTGGAACTAATTTTCATGTGTTGCCTTTGACAAGCTCAAACAAATATAAGTGAAGATCATGAGCATAATATTTCTTTCTCTCAAATTAATTTAAGTGAAGCAAGAGAGAATTTTTGAAAATTTAACTAACTCTCAAATAAATCTAAGTGAAGCAAGATAGCATTTCTTCAAAAATACTAAAGCACACCATGCTCAAAAAGATATAAGTGAAGCACTAGAGGAAGTCCATAGCTCATAAAAATTTAAGTGATGCATAGAGAGCAATTTTAACAAGTCATGGCATAATTTTGGCTCTCTCAAATAAGTGTGTCCAGTAAGGGATCAAGACTTAAACACAAAATAAAGCAAGCAAAGACTCATATCATACAAGATGCTCCAAGCAAAACACATAGTATGTGACGAATACAAATATAGCTTCGAGTAAAATACCGATGGTTGTTAGAAGAAAGAGGGGATGCCACTCGGGGGCATCCCCAGGCTTAGTTGCTTGCTCATATTTGGATAATAGCTTGGGATGCCGGGGCATCCCCAAGCTTAGGCTCTTCTTACTCCTTATTCCTTCAACCATCGTAAGATACCCCAAAACTTGAAAACTTCAATCACACAAAATTCAACAAAACCTTCATGAGATCCGTTAGTACAAGAAAAATAAAGCACTACTGTAAGTACTGTAGTAAACCAATTCATATTTTATTTTTGCACTATATCTACTATATTCCAAGTTTTCTATGGAAAAAACTCATCAAAGAAAACCATAAAGCCATCAAAACAAGCACACAATGCAAAGAAAATAGAATCTGTCAAAACACAACAGTTTGTAGCAATCTGACTATTTTGAATACTTCTATAACTCCAAAAATTCTGAAATATTAGGAAGACCTGAGAAGTTTGTATATTAATATATTGAAAAAGGAATTGGTATTTTATCGCTCTCTCGTTAAAAATGAGAACTGTTTTCGTGAGTGCAAAAGTTTCTATTTTTTTAGCAAGATCAAACAACTATCACCCAAGAAGATCCTAAAGGCTTTACTTGGCACAAACACTAATTAAAATACAAAAAACACAATCGTAACAGTAGCATAATTGTGCAATCGCTCAAGAACAGGAAGAAAAAAAGTGAAAATAAATTTTATTCATTGGGTTGCCTCCAACAAGTGCTATAGTTTTACGCCCTTAGCTAGGCATAAAACAAGGATCTAAGTTTTGTCTTCAGAAGTTTTGGAAACTTTTGTAAGGGTTTTCTCAAACCCGGGAGGCTCTTTACGCTTCCCTAAATTCTCCGGAAAAGAAACCATCTTTAGATCCAAATATCCAATCGCTTGTTGCAAAGAGTAATCAAGGTATTCATGCGATTGATACTACCATTGAGATGTTTGAGGGGATCATTATATTTTTGTATCTCAACCATATGTTTATGCAAATCACCAAGTTTATCTAACATTTGAACACCCTCTGGGGTGAAAGAGAACCCCGTCTTTTGAGGTGGAAAACCCAAAATTCCTTCTAAAATTTCATAGGCAACATTGGCATCAAGCTCAATAAAATTCACTTTAGCGGCAAAATCTATGAGTTTTCTATGATGGAAAGCCAATCCTATGTAAAAATTATGAAGCAAGATCTTAGCGTCCCCCTTTAAGTTGCAAATACGATAATATTCCATAAGCCTATACCAAGCATCTTTCAAATTTTCTCCTTGTCTTTGCTTGAAGTAAAGGACTTCAAAATCTGGTGACAAAGGAGGAGTAGGCACGCTAGCCATTATGACTAGAAAGCAAGAAATAGATCTGGCAAGAAAATGACGAATGAAAAAGAGGGGCGAATAAAATGGCAATTTTTTGTGAATTGCGGGAGAGGAAAACAAGAGACAAATAGAGTAAATTGCGAGGAGATGAGATTTGTGATTAGGAACCTGGTATTTGTTGAAGATCCTCCCCGATAACGGCGCCAGAAATTCCTTTTTATGTCGCTTGAAGCTACGTCGGTATTTCCCCAAAGTGGAAGGGATGGTGCAGCACAGCGACGGTAGGTATTTCCCTCAGATGTGAAACCAAGGTTATCGAACCAGTGGGAGAACCAAGCAACACAACGTAAATAACACCTGCACACAAATAACAACTACTCGCAACCTGACGTGTAAAAGGGGTTGTCAATCCCTTTCGGGTAGTGGCACTCCAAGATGGGAAAATGGACATGAGATAAAGTTGTAGATTGATAGATCGAACGCAAAAAGAAATAAATTGCAGCAAAGTATTTTTGTATTAATAGATCTCAAAATAAAAGCACAGGAAAATAGATCGCAAAATAAAATAATATGAGAAAGAGACCCGAGGGCCGTAGGTTTCACTAGTGGCTTCTCTCAAGAAAAATAGCAAACAATGGATGAACAAATTACTGTTGGGCAATTGATAGAACTTCAAATACTCATGACGATATCCAGGCAAGGATCATTACATAGGCATCACATCCAAGATTAGTAGGCTGACTCCTGCCTGCATCTACTACTATTACTCCACACATCAACGGCTATCCAGCATGCATCTAGTGTATTAAGTTCATGGAGAAACGGAGTAATGCAATAAGAACGATGACATGATGTAGACAAGATCTGTCTATGTAGAGATAGACCCCATCGTTTTATCCTTAGTACCAACGATACATACATGCCGGTTCCCCTTCTGTCACTGGGATCAAGCACCGTAAGATCGAACCCACTACAAAGCACCTCTTCCCATTGCAAGATAAATAGATCAAGTTGGCCAAAAAACCTAAATATCGGAGAAGAAATACGAGGCTATAAGCAATCATGCATAAAAGAGATCAAAGAAACTCAAATACTTTCATGAATATAAAAAGCGATAGATCTGATCATAAACTCAAAGTTTATCGGATCCCAACAAACACATCGCAAAAGAGTTACAACATATGGATCTCCAAGAGACCATTGTATTGAGAATCAAACGAGAGAGAGAGGAAGCCATCTAGCTACTAACTACGGACCTGAAGGTCTACAAAGAACTACTCATGCATCATCGGAGAGGCACCAATGGAGGTGGTGAACCCCATCCAAGATGGTGTCTAGATTGGATCTGGTGGTTCTGGACTATGCGGCGGCTGGAATTGATTTTCATCGATGCCTTTAGGGTTTTTGGAATATTGGGGTATTTATAGAGCAAAGAGGCGGTCCGAGGGGCACCCGAGGTGGGCACAACCCACCAGGGCATGCCTGGGCCTCCTAGAGCGCCCTGGTGGGTTGTGGTCTCCTCGGAGCACCCCCAGGCGTAGCCAGGGCCAATTATGTGTCTTCTGGTCCAAAAAAATCTTCATAAAGTTTCACTGTATTTGGACTCTGTTTGGTATTGATTTTCTGCAATGTAAAAAACATGCAAAAAACAGCAACTGGCACTTGGCACTATGTCAATAGGTTAGTATCAAAAAATGATATAAAACGACTATAAAATGATTATAAAACATCCAAGATTGATAATATAACAGCATGGAACAATCAAAAATTATAGATACATTGGAGAAATATCAGCGGTCAATGGCGCTACTTGCTCGGGCAGGTGCTCGCCGTCTTCTTCGACAGAGCAGAGCAGCAGTAGCAGCGGAAGGGGTTGCGGGGCATGGCGCTGGCAGGACTTGAAGGAGCAGGTGGGGCGGCGTGGGACTCTGGCGACGGTGGGGCTCCGGCTGGTCCTCGAGGCAGGGCAAGGACGGTGGGGAGGAGCTGTGGTGAGCTTGAGGCGGATCTGTTGGGGATGGACCGAATTTAGCAGCTGCTGGCGATGGATGCATCAGGGAAGTCCATGAAGCCAAGCTCCGGTGATGGCGGACAGTGGAACTTGCGGACCTGGACGGACTCGAGGGCAGGGAGGTGGCTTGGGGATGCAGACGCCAGGGTTGGGGTCCTCGGCCGCAGGTTGGGCTCCTATCTATGAGAGAGAGAGAGAGAGGATGAAAGATGAGATCAGGGAGGGTTCGCGGGAGAGAGGAGTACGGGAAGGTGCGAGACGGCCTGGTAGTTGTTTCTGCTAGCTAGGAACTCCAGCGGGGAAGCAGTAGCGAGGAGTTCATGGGGAGGCTCGGGGTCGAGATCCTCGATCTAGATCGAGGAGGGAACGGGAGGCGTGGCTGTGGGTTGGCTCGGGTGAGATCCTGAGGGATATGCTGCTAGGGGCGGCGCGAGGGACAAACTTCCTAGAAATTAGGGTTTGGTCTAGAAATGGACTAGGGGGAGTTGTTATATACAGTAGGTGGTTGGGTTAAGGGCTATTTGGTCCATCCGATCATAAGGGAGTCCAACAAAGAACCGGAGATATGTTAGGGATGCTTGGGGATGATTCGGACCCATCGGTAGCGATAGCCCGGGTTGGTTCAGGGAAGTTTCGGACACGGGCGAGGGGTCGATGCACTGTGCAAAGAGGGATCAAGCTGACAAGGTCAAGCATGTGGTTGGACTGAGAATGGTCAACAAAGACAAACGGTCCGACGACATGCCACGGAGACAAGGAGAGAAGCGGCAACTACGAACGACTCCATGTTTTATGAAAACATGCGGATGCAATGCACATGATGCCATGATAAAATGCAACAACAAAACTTGATCATCCGACGAGAACAAAATAACTGGAAGGCTTCTGGAGCGTCGGTCTTTGGTCGTCACACCAGGCTTCTGAAGTGAAGCACCAATCTAGTTTTTCTAGCAATGGGAGTCTTACATGTTTCTCCGGGTAAATTTCCTGCCCTTAAGGGGAACTTCAATAAGGGAATGTTTACTGATTGCTTCATTAAATGCTAACATATCACCAATATTGTTGGGGAATGTAGCATGCAATTCCGAAAATTTCCTACGATCACGCAACATCTATCTAGGAGATGAGTAGGAACGAGAGGGAGAGAATATGTCCACGTACCCTCGTAGACCGAAAGTGGAAGTGTTAGTTAAAGTGATTGATGTAGTCAAACGTCTTCTCGATTCAACCGATCAAGCACCGAACGTACGACACCTCCAAGTTCTGCACATGTTCAGCTCGATGACATCCCTAGAACTCTTGATTCAGTAGAGCGTTGAGGATGAAGATGAGTTCTGTCACCACGACAGCGTGGTGACGGTGATGATGAAGTTATCCACGCAGGGCTTCGCCTAAGCACTACAAAAATATCACCGGAGGTGTAAACTGTGGAGGGGGGCGCCGCACGCAGCTTGGAACAATTGTGTGTCCTTGGAGCGCCCCCTCTCCCGTATATAAAGGAGGGAGAGGGGAGGAGGCCAGCCTAGGGCGCACCAAGTGGGCGGATTCCCACTTGGACTCTTAGTCCAATTCGCCCTCCTTTCCTTTTACCGGAAGGGGAAAGGGGGAAGGAGATGGAGGAGGAGAAGGAAAGGGGTGGCGCCCCCTCCCCTAGTCCAATTCGGACTACCCTTGGGGGGTGGGGTGTGCCATCTCTTGTGGGCTGCCTTGCCTGCCCTCCTATCTCCCATGTGGCCCATATCTTCCCCCGGGGCGTTCCGGTAACCCCCTAGTACTCAGATATGTACTCGGCACCCCCAGAACACTTTCGGTGTCCAAATACTGTTGTCCAATATATCAATCTTTACCTCTTGACTATTTCGAGACTCCTCGTCATGTCCATGATCTCATCCGGGTCTCCGAACAATATTCGGTCATCAAATCACATAACTCAACCAATATAAATCGTCATCGAATGTTAAGCGTGTGGACCCTACGGGTTCGAGAACTATGTAGACATTACCGAGACACCTCTCGAGTCAATAACCAATAGCGGAACCTGGATGCTCATATTGGCTCCAACATATTCTATGAAGATCTTTATCGATCAAACTGTAATGACAACATACGTTGTTCCCTTTGTCATCGGTATGTTACTTGCCCGAGATTTGATCGTCGGTATCTTCATACCTAGTTCAATCTCGTTAGCGGCAAGTCTCTTTACTTGTTCCGTAATACAACATCCCACAACTAACTCATTAGTATCTTTGCTTGCAAGGCTTCATATGATGTGCATTACCGAGAGGGCCCAGAGATACCTCTCCGATACTGGGACTGACAAATCCTAATCTCGATCTATGCCAATGCAACAGACACCTTCGGAGATACGTGTAGAGCATCTTTATAATCACACAGTTATGTTGTGACGTTTGATAGCACACAAGGCATTCCTACGGTGTCCGGGAGTTGCATAATCTCATAGTTGGAGGAACATGTATTTGACATGAAGAAAGCAGTAGCAATAAAACTTAATGATCATTATACTAAGCTAATAGATGGGTCTTGTCCATCACATCATTCTCCTAATGATGTGATCCTATTCATCAAATGAAAACACATGTCTATGGTTAGGAAACTTAACCATCTTTGATTTACGAGCTAGTCTGGTAGAGGCTTACTAGGGACACTGTGTTTTGTCTATGTATCCACACATGTATCAAGTTTCCGGTTAATACAATTCTAGCATGAGTAATAAACATTTGTCATGATATAAGGAAATATAAATTACAACATTATTATTGCCTCTAGGGCATATTTCGTCCAGTCTCCCACTTACACTAGAGTCAATAATCTAGATTACATTGTCATGATTCTAACACCCATGGAGTCTTGGTGCTAATCATGTTTTGCTCGTGGAAGAGGCTTAGTCAATGGGTCTGCCACATTCAGATCTGTATGTATTTTGCAAATCTCTATTTCTCCCTCCTTGACTTGATCGCGGATGGAGTTCAAGCGTCTCGTGATGTGTTTGGTTCTTTTGTGAAATCTGGATTCCTTCGCCAAGGCAATTGCTTCAATATTGTCACAAAAGATTTTCATTGGACCCGATGCACTAGGTATTACACCTATATCGGATATGAACTCCTTCATCCAAACTCCTTCATTCGCTGCTTCAGAAGCAGCTATGTACTCCACTTCACACATAGATCCGGCCATGACGTTCTGCTTGGAACTGCACCAACTGACAGCTCCACCATTCAATATAAATACATATTCGATCTGTGACGTAGAGTCATCCCGATCAGTGTTAATGCTAGCATCAACGTAACCATTTACGACGAGCTCTTTGTCACCTCCATAAACGAGAAACATATCCTTAGTCCTTTTCAGTTATTTCAGGATGTTCTTGACCGCTGTCCAGTGATCCACTCCTAGATTACTCTGGTACCTCCCTGCTAGACTTATAGCAAGGCACACGTCAGGTCTGGTACACAACATAGCATACATGATAGAACCTATGACTGAGGCATAGGGAATGACTTTCATTTTCTCTCTATCTTCTGCAATGGTCGGGCATTGAGTCTGACTCAACTTCACACCTTGTAACACAGGCAAGAACCCTTTCTTTGACTCACTGGTACGTGTCGGTCCTATACAAACTGTTTCTAACCCCTTTCCACGATGACATTTGGAACCGTCGCCTAGTGAGTGTGGGCGATAGGGGGGGTCCTTCCCACACGACCCAGAAATCGTCGGGGATATGCCTTCCTGGCACACACGCTCGGCAAAATGGGGTTGTGTGCGACCAGCGAGCCCTCAAATACAGAAATACGTACAGTAGAGCTAAAAAATACAATTATACGGCAAAATTGTTTCCGGTCACAAGTACATCCCCACAGTCAGTACCCACTAAACTTTTTCATTCGTATGTACATCCCACACAGTCGCTCCAAGGAAAACGTTTCCGTTCATAGGTACATCACACACAATTTTTCCCGTTAAATCGTTGGCGTTATTGAATGTATCACACACGGTCCATAAAATAAACTGTGTGGCAAAGGATGTCCATCACACACAGTTTTTATGTGGTAAACGTTTGCACAAGGTGTCCTAACGCAAGCAGTTTTCAAGAGAAAGTCGTGTGTGATTGTTCATTGATCCAACACAGTTTATTCCTATAAACTGTGTGTGTTGCCTAAGGTCATCGCCACGGTATTTTTTCAATAATCATTTGCAATAGCAAAACCCAATTAGCAGGCTAATTCGCCATTAGCATGCTAATTGCCCTATTATTAATAATCCATTTATTAATCTAATTGACATTCATATTAAGCACGTAATATATTTCATTTCTATATTAAGGAAGCAAAATTTCATAATTGAAATACATCAGAGTACACCATGATATAGCTTCAGCACTCAGCTACCCCATTACACAACTTCACCAGCACCAAGTTTGACATGCAACATGTAGAACCTTTCGAAATTAGCATCATAGATGGTATATAGACAGATGCATCTCATCTGGAAAACTGTTGAAGCGGAAGGCAAATATTGAGCCTTCATTCATGTTGAAGGTCTTTCCAACTTTAGGCCAGTGCCTGTGGATGATTGACCGTCCGTCCTTCGTCCTCTTCAGGAACACTTCAATATTGAACCGTGGGTGTTGTATGAAAACCTTCCTCACCTCCTGACCATAGAGGTGGTTTGAGAGCTAATCATTAGTGAACTGCTTTGGAAAGGCTTGAAAACAAGGATGTGCATAAATATCTTCTCTATATTGGAAACGGGGCAAAGGAATAAAAAAAGGCAAGGTATAATAGTTAGTACCATCTTGTAGTGAACTGATGTCTTCGTCATTGTGCAGACAAAGATCTTGTTGTTTTTTGTCGCTAATTTTTTTATCCTAACAATCTTTCTGAGTTCTTGATTTGATTGATATTCATGGACAACTCATTTCCCCATATGCAAAAAGGGTTGAACAGTGGGTCCAAACCTCTGACAGCAGGACCTACATGTGCAAGACCAAATTGTTAAAAACCAAAATATTAGAATGGTTCCTGCAATTGCACAATAATGTGCTATTAGACAACGGACCATGCACGTGCTAACCACGATAGTAAACCTGAGTGCTTCCCACTGTTTCGCTGCAACACATATAAGGTAGTTAGTGCTACCTCTTGAGCATGCGTTGGTTTTCCCTTGAAGAGGTAAGGGTGATGCAGCAAACTAGCGTAAGTATTACCCTCAGTTTTTGAGAACCAAGGTATCAATCAAGTAGGAGACTATACGCAAGTCGCCTAGTACCTGCACAAACAATCAAGAACCTCGCAACCAACGCGATAAAGGGGTTGTCAATCCCTTCATGGTCACTTGCAAAAGTGAGATCTGATAAAGATAATAAGATAAATATTTTTGGTATTTTTGTTGTACAGAATGAAAAGTAAAGATTGCAAAATAAAATAAATAGTAAACTAGAATTGTAGATCGGAAACTTATATGATATAAAATAGACCCGGGGCCATAGGTTTCACCGGTGGCTTCTCTCATGATAGCATGTATTATGGTGGGTGAACAAATTACTGCCGAGCAATTGATAGAAACGCGCATAGTTATGAGAATATCTAGGCATGATTATGAAATATAGAAATCACGTCCATGTTAAGTAGACCGAAATGATTCTGCATCTACTACTATTACTACACACATCGACCGCTATCCAGCATGCATCTAGACTATTAAGTTCATAAGAACATAGTAATGCTTTAGGCAAGATGACATGATGTAGAGGGATAAACTCAAGCAATATGATATAAACCCTATCTTTTTATCCTCGATGGCAACAATACAATACATGCCTTGCTGCCCCTACTGTCACTGGGAAAGGACACAGCAAGATTGAAACCAAAGCTAAGCACTTCTCCCATTGCAAGAAAGATCAATCTAGTGGGCCAAACTAAACCATAATTCGAATAGACTTGCAAAGATATCAAATCATGCATATAAGAATTCAGAGAAGAACCAAATATTGTTCATAGATAAACTTGATCATAAATCCACAATTCATCGGATCTCGGCAAACACACCGCAAAAGAATATTGCAACGAATAGATCTCCAAGAACATCGAGGAGAACTTTGTATTGAAGATCAAAGAGAGAGAAGAAGCCATCCGTCTAATAACTATGGACCCGAAGGTCTATGGTAAACTACTCACACATCATCGGAGAGGCTATGGTGTTGATGTAGAAGCCCTCCGTGATCGATTCCTCCTCCGGCAGATCGCCGGAAAAGGCCTCCAGTTGGGATCTCATGGGTACAGAAGGTTGCGGCGGTGGAAAAGTGGTTTTGTGGCTCCCCTAGATGTTTTTAGGGTATAAGAGTATATATAGGCAAAACAAGTACGTTGGTGGAGCTACGAGGGGCCCACGAGGGTGGGGGCGCGCCTACCCCCTAGGCGCGCCCTCTGATGACCCACAAGTATAGTGGATCTATCGTAGTCCTTTCGATAAGTAAGAGTGTCGAACCCAACGAGGAGCAGAAGGAAATGATAAGCAGTTTTCAGCAAGGTATTCTCTGCAAGCACCAAAATTATCGGTAACAGATAGTTTTGTGAAAAGGTAATTTGTAACGGGTAACAAATAGTAAAAGTAAATAAGGTGCAGCAAGATGGCCCAATCCTTTTTGTAGCAAAGGACAAGCCTGGACAAACTCTTATATAAAGGAAAACGCTCCCGAGGAGACATGGGAATTATCGTTAAGCTAGTTTTCATCACGTTCATATGATTCGCATTCGGTACTTTGATAATTTGATATGTGGGTGGACCGGTGCTTGGGTACTGCCCTTCCTTGTGTTGGGGAACGTTGCGGAAAACAAAATTTTTCCTACGGTTTCACCAAGATCCATCTAGGAGTTCATCTAGCAACGAGTGATCGGATTGCATCTACATACCTTTGTAGATCACGCGCGGAAGCGTTCAAAGAACGGGGATGAGGAAGGCGTACTCGACGTGATCCAAATCACCAGAGATCCTAGCGCCGAACGGACGGCACCTCCGCGTTCAACACACGTACGGTCAGCGTAACGTCTCCTTCTTCTTGATCCAGCAAGGGGAAAGGAGAGGTTGAGGGAGATGGCTCCAGCAGCAGCACGACGGCGTGGTGTTGATGGAGCTGCAGTACTCCGGCAGGGCTTCGCCAAGCACTATGGAGGAGGAGGATGTGTTGGAGAGGGAGAGGGAGGCACCAAAGATCAAGGTAAGAAGTCCTCCATCTCCCTACTATATATAGGAGGGCCAAGGGGGGGGGGCGCCGGCCCTAGGAGTTCTAATCTCCTAGGGGGGTGCGGCCAAGGGGAGGAATCCCTCCTCCCCAAGCACCTAGGGGTGTCTTCCCCCTTTGGGACTCTTCCCTCCTTGAAACCCTAGGCGCATGGGCCTCTTGGGGCGGGTGCCCTTGGCCCATGTAGGCCAAGGCGCACCCCCTACAGCCCATGTGGCCCCCCGGGACAGGTGGCCCCACCCGGTGGACCCCCGGGACCCTTCCGGTGGTCCCGGTACAATACCGGTGACCCTGAAACTTGTCCCGATGCCCGAAATAGCACTTCCTATATATAATTCTTTACCTCCGGACCATTCTGGAACTCCTCGTGACGTCCGGGATCTCATCCGGGACTCCGAACAACATTCAGGTTACTGCATATACATATCCCTATAACCCTAGCGTCACCGAACCTTAAGTGTGTAGACCCTACGGGTTCGGGAGACATGTAGACATGACCGAGATCGCTCTCCGGTAAATAACCAACAGCGGGATCTGGATACCCATGTTGGCTCCCACATGCTCCTCGATGATCTCATCGGATGAACCACGATGTCGAGGATTCAAGCAACCCCGTATACAATTCCCTTTGTCAATCGGTATGTTACTTGCCCGAGATCCGATCGTCGGTATCCCAATACCTCATTCAATCTCGTTACCGGCAAGTCACTTTACTCGTACCGTAATGCATGATCCCATGACCAGACACTTGGTCACTCTGAGCTCATTATGATGATGCATTACCGAGTGGGCCCAGTGATACCTCTCCGTCATACGGAGTGACAAATCCCAGTCTTGATCCGTGTCAACCCAACAGACACTTTCGGAGATACCCCTAGTATACCTTTATAGTCACCCAGTTACGTTGTGACGTTTGGTACACCTAAAGCACTCCTACGGTATCCAGGAGTTACACGATCTCATTGTCTAAGGAAAAGATACTTGACATTGGAAAACTCTAGCAAACGAACTATACGATCTTGTGCTATGTTTAGGATTGGGTCTTGTCCATCACATCATTCTCCTAATGATGTGATCTCGTTATCAATGACATCCAATGTCCATAGTCAGGAAACCATGACTATCTGTTGATCAACGAGCTAGTCAACTAGAGGCTTACTAGGGACATGTTGGTGTCTATTATTCACACATGTATTACGATTTCCGGATAACACAATTATAGCATGAATAAAGACAATTATCATGAACAAGGAAATATAATAATAATGCTTTTATTATTGCCTCTAGGGCATATTTCCAACAGTCTCCCACTTGCACTAGAGTCAATAATCTAGTTACATTGTGATGAATCGAACACCCATGGAATTCTGGTGTTGATCATGTTTTGCTCTAGGGAGAGGTTTAGTCAACGGATCTGCTACATTCAGGTCCGTGTGCACTTTACAAATATCTATGTCTCCATCTTGAACATTTTCACGAATGGAATTGAAGCGACGCTTGATGTGCCTTGTCTTCTTGTGAAACCTGGGCTCCTTGGCAAGAGCAATAGCTCCAGTGTTGTCACAGAAGAGCTTGATCGGCCCCGACGCATTGGGTATGACTCCTAGGTCGGTGATGAACTCCTTCACCCAAATTGCTTCATGCGCTGCCTCCGAGGCTGCCATGTACTCCGCTTCACATGTAGATCCCGCCATGACGCTCTGCTTGCAACTACACCAGCTTACTGCCCCACCATTCAAAATATACACGTATCCGGTTTGTGACTTAGAGTCATCCAGATCTGTGTCGAAGCTAGCGTCGACGTAACCCTTTACGACAAGCTCTTCGTCACCTCCATAAACGAGAAACATTTCCTTAGTCCTTTTCAGGTACTTCAGGATATTCTTGACAGCTGTCCAGTGTTCATTGCCGGGATTACTTTGGTACCTTCCTACCAAACTTACGGCAAGGTTTACATCAGGTCTGGTACACAGCATGGCATACATAATAGAACCTATGGCTGAGGCATAGAGGATGATACTCATCTCTTCTATATCTTTTGTCGTGGTCGGACATTGAGCCGAGCTCAATTTCACACCTTGCAACACAGGCAAGAACCCCTTCTTAGACTGATCCATATTGAACTTCTTCAATATCTTATCAAGGTATGTGCTTTGCGAAAGACCTATGAGGCGTCTTGATCTGTCTCTATAGATCTTGATGCCTAATATATAAGCAGCTTCTCCAAGGTCCTTCATTGAAAAACTCTTATTCAAGTAGGCCTTAATGCTGTCCAAGAGTTCTATATCATTTCCCATCAAAAGTATGTCATCTACATATAATATGAGAAATTCTACAGAGCTCCCATTCACTTTCTTATAAATGCAGGCTTCTCCATAAGTCTGTGTAAACCCAAACGCTTTGATCATCTCATCAAAGCGAATGTTCCAACTCCGAGATGCTTGCACCAGCCCATAAATCGAGCGTTGGAGCTTGCACACCTTGTCAGCATTCTTAGGATCGACAAAACCTTCCGGCTGCATCATATACAATTCTTCCTTAAGGAAACCATTAAGGAATGCCGTTTTGACGTCCATTTGCGATATTTCATAATCATAGAATGCGGCAATCGCTAACATGATTCGGACGGACTTCAGATTCGCTACCGGTGAGAAAGTCTCATCATAGTCAACCCCTTGAACTTGTCGATAACCCTTAGCGACAAGTCGAGCTTTATAGATGGTCACATTACCATCAGCGTCTGTCTTCTTCTTAAAGATCCATTTATTTTCTATGGCTCGCCGCTCAACGGGCAAGTCAGTCAAAGTCCATACTTCGTTTTCATACATGGATCCTATCTCGGATTTCATGGCTTCTAGCCATTTGTCGGAATCCGGGCCCGCCATCGCTTCCTCATAGTTCGAAGGTTCACCGTTGTCTAACAACACGATTTCCAAGACAGGGTTGACGTACCACTCTGGTGCGGAACGTGTCCTTGTGGACCTTCAAATTTCAGTAGGAGCTTGATCAGAAGTATCTTGATCATCATCATTAACTTCCTCTCTTGTCGGTATAGGCACCTCAGAAACATTTTCTTGAGTTGCGCCATTTTCCGGTTCAAGAGGTAATACTTCATCAAGGTCTACTTTCCTCCCACTTACTTCTTTCGAGAGAAACTCTTTCTCTAGAAAGGACCCATTCTTGGCAACAAAGATCTTGCCTTCGGATCTGAGGTAGAAGGTATACCCAATAGTTTCTTTAGGGTATCATATGAAGACGCATTTTTCCAATTTGGGTTCGAGCTTTTCAGGTTGAAGTTTCTTGACATAAGCATCGCATCCCCAAACTTTTAGAAATGACAGCTTAGGTTTCTTCCCAAACCATAATTCAAATAGTGTCGTCTCAACGGATTTCGACGGAGCCCTATTTAAAGTGAATGCGGCAGTCTCTAAAGCATAGCCCCAAAAAGATAGCGGTAAATCGGCAAGAGACATCATAGATCGCACCATATCCAACAGAGTGCGATTACGACGTTCGGACACACCATTACGCTGAGGTGTTCCAGGCGGCGTGAGCTGTGAAACTATTCCACATTTTCTTAAGTGTGTGCCAAACTCGTGACTCAAGTATTCTCCCCCACAATCTGATCGTAGAAACTTGATTTTTCTGTCACGTTGATTCTCAACCTCACTCTGAAATTCCTTGAACTTTTCAAAGGTCTCAGACTTGTGTTTCATTAAGTAGACATACCCATATCTACTCAAGTCATCAGTGAGGGTGAGAACATAACGATAGCCACCGCGAGCCTCAACACTCATTGGACCGCACACATCAGTATGTATGATTTCCAATAAGTTGGTCGCTCGCTCCATTGTTCCTGAGAACGGAGTCTTGGTCATTTTACCCATGAGGCATGGTTCGCACGTGTCAAATGATTCGTAATCAAGAGACTCTAAAAGTCCATCAGCATGGAGCTTCTTCATGCGTTTGACACCTATGTGACCAAGGCGGTAGTGCCACAAGTATGTGGGACTATCATTATCAATCTTACATCTTTTGGTACTCACACTATGAATATGTGTAGCATTACGCTCGAGATTCATTAAGAATAAACCATTTACCATCGGAGCATGACCATAAAACATATCTCTCATATAAATAGAACAACCATTATTCTCGGATTTAAATGAGTAGCCATCTCGTATTAAACGAGATCCTAATACAATGTTCATGCTCAAACTTGGCACTAAATAACAATTATTGAGGTTCAAAACTAATCTCGTAGGTAAATGTAGAGGTAGCGTGCCGACGGCGATCACATCGACCTTGGAACCATTCCCGACGCGCATCTTCACCTCGTCCTTCGCCAG
The DNA here is from genome assembly GCF_056163025.1 of Triticum urartu. Taxonomy (NCBI): domain Eukaryota; kingdom Viridiplantae; phylum Streptophyta; class Magnoliopsida; order Poales; family Poaceae; genus Triticum; species Triticum urartu. The sequence goes on along the minus strand of NC_141878.1, from coordinate 98,430,387 downwards.
TCTCCCCTTATTCCGCAGCTCCTGCTTTGAGTTACAAATGTGAGCAACTGCACCGGTATCAAATACCCAGGAGCTACTACGAGTACTGGTAAGGTACACATCAATTACATGTATATCACATATACCTTTCGTTTTGCCGGCCTTCTTGTCTGCTAAGTATTTGGGGCAGTTCCGCTTCCAGTGACCACTTTCCTTGCAATAAAAGTACTCAGTCTCGGGCTTGGGTCCATTCTTTGGCTTCTTCCCGGCAGCTTGCTTGTCGGGCGCGGCAACTCCCTTGCCGTCCTTCTTGAAGGCTTTCTTACCCTTGCCCTTTTTGAACTTAGTGGTTTTATTCACCATCAACACTTGATGTTCCTTTTTGACTTCTACCTCTGCTGATTTCAGCATTGCAAATACTTCAGGAATGGTCTTTTCCATACCCTGCATATTGAAGTTCATCACAAAGCTCTTGTAGCTTGGTGGAAGCGACTGAAGGATTCTGTCAATGACCGCGTCATCCGGGAGATTAACTCCCAGCTGAGTCAAGCGGTTATGCAACCCAGACATAGTGAGTATGTGCTCACTTACAGAACTGTTTTCCTCCATCTTACAGCTGAAGAATTTGTCGGGGACTTCATATTTCTCGACCCGGGCATGAGCTTGGAAAACCATTTTCAGCTCTTCGAACATCTCATATGCTCCGTGTCTCTCAAAACGCTTTTGGAGCCCCGGCTCTAAGCTGTAAAGCATGCTGTACTGAACGAGGGAGTAGTCATCGGTACGTGCCTGCCAGGCGTTCATAACGTCTTGTTCTGTAGGGAGAACAGGTGCGTCACCTAGCGGTGCTTGTCGGACATAATCTTTCTTGGCAGCTATGAGGATGATCCTCAGGTTCCGGACCCAGTCCGTGTAGTTGCTGCCATCGTCTTTCAGCTTGGTTTTCTCTAGGAACGCGTTGAAGTTGAGGACTACGTTGGCCATTTGATCTACAAGACATATCGTAAAATATTTAGACTAAGTTCATGATAATTAAGTTCATCTAATCAAATTATTCAATGAACTCCCACTTAGATAGACATCCCTCCAGTCATCTAAGTATAACATGATCCGAGTTAACTAGGCCGTGTCCGATCATCACGTGAGACGGACTAGTCAACATCGGTGAACATCTTCATGTTGATTGTATCTTCTATACGACTCATGCTCGACCTTTCAGTCTTCTGTGTTCCGAGGCCATGTCTGTACATGCTAGGCTCGTCAAGTCAACCTAAGTGTTTTGCATGTGTAAATCTGTCTTACACCCGTTGTATGTGAACGTTAGAATCTATCACACCCGATCATCACGTGGTGCTTCGAAACAACGAACTGTCGCAACGGTGCACAGTTAGGGGGAACACTTTCTTGAAATTATTATGAGGGATCATCTTATTTACTACCGTCGTTCTAAGCAAACAAGATGCAAAAACATGATAAACATCACATGCAATCAAATAATAATAGTGACATGATATGGCCAATATCACATAGCTCCTTTGATCTCCATCTTGGGGCTCCACGATCATCTTGTCACCGGCATGACACCATGATCTCCATCATCATGATCTCCATCATCGTGTCTCCATGAAGTTGCTCGCCAACTATTACTTCTACTACTATGGCTAACAGGTTTAGCAATAAAGTAAAGTAATTTACATGGCGTTTCTCAATGACACGCAGGTCATACAAAAATAAAGACAACTCCTATGGCTCCTGCCGGTTGTCATACTCATCGACATGCAAGTCGTGATTCCTATTACAATAGCATGAACATCTCATACATCACATATATATCATTCATCATTCATCACAACTTTGGCCATATCATATCACAAAGCACTTGCTGCAAAAACAAGTTAGACGTCCTCTAATTGTTGTTGCAAGTTTTACGTGGCTGAAGTAGGGTTCTAGCAAGAACGTTTTCTTACCTACGTGAAAGCCACAACGTGATTTGTCAACTTCTATTTACACTTCATAAGGACCCTTTTCATCGAATCCGCTCCAACTAAAGTAGGAGAGACAGACACCCGCCAGCCACCTTATGCAACTTGTGCATGTTAGTCGGTGGAACTGGTCTCACGTAAGCGTACGTGTAAGGTTGGTCCGGGCCGCTTCATCCCACAATACCGTTGAAGCAAGATAAGACTAGTAGCGGCAAGAAAGTTGACAACATCAACGCCCACAACAAATTGTTTTCTACTCGTGCAAGAGAACTACGCATAGACCTAGCTCATGATGCCACTGTTGGGGAACGTTGCAGAAAACAAAATTTTTCCTACGGTTTCACCAAGATCCATCTAGGAGTTCATCTAGCAACGAGTGATCGGATTGCATCTACATACCTTTGTAGATCACGCGCGGAAGCGTTCAAAGAACGGGGATGAGGAAGGCGTACTCGACGTGATCCAAATCACCGGAGATCCTAGCGCCGAACGGACGGCACCTCTGCGTTCAACACACGTACGGTCAGCGTAACGTCTCCTTCTTCTTGATCCAGCAAGGGGAAAGGAGAGGTTGAGGGAGATGGCTCCAGCAGCAGCACGACGGCGTGGTGTTGATGGAGCTGCAGTACTCCGGCAGGGCTTCGCCAAGCACTATGGAGGAGGAGGATGTGTTGGAGAGGGAGAGGGAGGCACCAAATATCAAGGTAAGAAGTCCTCCATCTCCCCACTATATATAGGAGGGCCAAGGGGGGGCTCCGGCCCTAGGAGATCTAATCTCCTAGGGGGGTGCGGCCAAGGGGAGGAATCCCTCCTCCCCAAGGCACCTAGGGGTGTCTTCCCCCTTTGGGACTCTTCCCTCCTTGAAACCCTAGGCGCATGGGCCTCTTGGGGCTGGTGCCCTTGGCCCATGTAGGCCAAGGTGCACCCCCTACAGCCCATGTGCCCCCCAGGACAGGTGGCCCCACCCGGTGGACCCCCGGGACCCTTAAGGTGGTCCCGGTACAATACCGGTGACCCCGAAACTTGTCCCGATGCCCGAAATAGCACTTCCTATATATAATTCTTTACCTCCGGACCATTCCGGAACTCCTCGTGACGTCCGGGATTTCATCCGGGACTCCGAACAACATTCGGGTTACTGCATATACATATCCCTATAACCCTAGCGTCAGCGAACCTTAAGTGTGTAGACCCTACGGGTTCGGGAGACATGTAGACATGACCGAGATCGCTCTCCGGTTAATAACCAACAGCGGGATCTGGATACCCATGTTGGCCCCCACATGCTCCTCGATGATCTCATCGGATGAACCACGATGTCGAGGATTCAAGAAATCCCGTATAGAATTACCTTTGTCAATCGGTATGTTACTTGCCCGAGATCCGATCGTCGGTATCCCAATACCTCGTTCAATCTCGTTACCAGCAAGTCACTTTACTCGTACCGTAATGCATGATCCCGTGACCAGACACTTGGTCACTCTGAACTCATTATGATGATGCATTACCGAGTGGGCCCAGTGATACCTCTCCGTCATACGAAGTGACAAATCCCAGTCTTGATCCGTGTCAACCCAAGAGACACTTTCGGAGATACCCGTAGTATACCTTTATAGTCACCCAGTTACGTTGTGACGTTTGGTACACCCAAAGCACTCCTACGGTATCCGGGAGTTACACGATCTCATGGTCTAAGGAAAAGATACTTGACATTGGAAAACTCTAGCAAACGAACTATACGATCTTGTGCTATGTTTAGGATTGGGTCTTGTCCATCACATCATTCTCCTAATGATGTGATCTCGTTATCAATGACATCCAATGTCCATAGTCAGGAAACCATGACTATATGTTGATCAACGAGCTAGTCAACTAGAGGCTTACTAGGGACATGTTGGTGTCTATTATTCACACATGTATTACGATTTCCGGATAACACAATTATAGCATGAATAAAGACAATTATCATGAACAAGGAAATGTAATAATAATGCTTTTATTATTGCCTCTAGGGCATATTTCCAACACCTTGGACAAGAATCCCACTTATTATTAACCCCTATTGCAAGCATCCGCAACTACAATAGAAGTATTAATGTAAACCTAACTGTCAGTGTCAAAACCGGCGGATCTCGGGTAGGGGGTCCTAAACTTTGTGTCTAAGGTCGATGGTAACATGAGACAGGGGACACGATGTTTACCCAGGTTCGGGCCCTCTCGATGGAGGTAATACCCTACTTCCTGCTTGATTGATCTTGATGATATGAGTATTACAAGAGTTGATCTACCACGAGATCATAGAGGCTAAACCCTAGAAGCTAGCCTATGATTATGATTGTTTGTATATCTATCGACTAGCCTGGCCCTAGTTTATATAATGCACCAGAGGCCTAGGATAACAAGAGTCCTAGCCGAATACACCGGTGGGGGAGGAGTCCTTGTCTTGACCACCAAGTCTTGTGGAATCTTCGGTGTATGTGGCAGCTGTCCGAACTGGCCCATGAGTATACGACCATGGGGATCCTCGGCCCAATCTAACTGACAGGAAGACGACATGGTGAGTACCCCCTAGTCCAGGACACCGTCAGTAGCCCCCTGAACTGGTCTTCAAGTTGGGGACGCTCCTCGATTATTCTGAACTGTTCTTTGTCTTCGGTCGTCGGTCTTGAAAACTGGTTCAACAAATCTTCCCATCTTCTATCTTGAGGTTTGCCGAGCTAAATATGAAGATCTCACACGTCGGGTATCTGAGGAGCCCTTTAAGTCTTCGGCCTTTATCAATTCCTTGTTATTTTTATGCCACACCTCGGGTTTGAAGTTGTTCCCGGGCGGTGTCCTCTTGCGTTCGAGCTCCAACGCCGGACTACATTCGAGGTATCTTTTGCAGCCGGCATCAATGTCGGGCCGCTTTCCGAGCTCCAACGCCGGAATGTATCCGAGCTCCAACGTCGGACTGTATCCGGGCTCCAACGCCGGACTATATCCGAGGTGTCATATCACCTTGGTTCAAAAAAGTCGAAGGAGTTTAGCCGAGCTTAATGCCAGAAATGCCCTCTATGGAGCCAGACACTCGTGCCTGAGCTTTATGCCGGACTGCTTCCGAGGTGCTGCACCACCCCGACTGTGGGTCGATTTTTTGTCAATATTTTTGATTGGTGCAATTTATTCTCTGTCAAGATATATAGCCAGTAGCCCTCAAGGTGTGTATCAGTCTAAAACCCGAGATGCACCTGAAGGATGACGTAAGACCGCTGATCCCAGTAGCCGCTGAGACTCAGGTTGATTTGCAAAATCGGCCTGAGGATCAAGTCCTAGCTCGGCAGAATACTTCAGGACACAAAAAGCGGCATGCTTAGTCCTCGAGACTCAGGTTGGGTGCACCCGACCAACCTGAGGATCATAATCTCCTCGGAAACTATATTGCACTTAAAATTTCCTGCATTGGATAGGCAATGCAGTAGCCCCCGAGACACTGGTCGGGTGGCAACACCAGATCAGGGGATCGATGTGCCCCTTTAATATTTGTAAATAATAAGCCCGAAGCCAAGTAGCCCCGAGCCTTAATGCGGGCACGGGTGGCCGAATTAAGGATCGATATCCATAGTAAAATCATAAATTATGTGTAATAACTCTATGTATCCAAGTACTTTACGTCATTAATGCTCGGATCCATATTGTACAAAACTTTGGTGACCGACCATCGGCTTCCCCCTCCTCGGCCAGTAGCCGAGGAGTGTTTGTCCTACTTTATAAAGCCTTTATGAGGGCAAAGATTTACGACAAACAAGGCAATCTGGCCATACGGTTTTATAAACAAAGGTACGCAGAGAGATATTTTATATCACTGTTTTAACATAAGAAATGTCTTCCAAAGAAAATAGTCCCGCTATCAGTTCCTTTCTATGGGTTGTCATGCTAAGCATGATCATGAAACCTCAGCCCTAATGTAAGAGCAAAAAATTGAGAATTTAGTTTGGGAGGCCAGTTACTAGCCCCCGGTAGTGTTCGGCGACAGTCGAGGTCAAGCCGTAAACAGTTCGGCCAATGTTACGAATGGCCCGTCATTTAACACAGTCATCGGATCGCTGACCAGTTCACGCTTATTGTGATAGTCAGTTTTCGGCTTTCTCCACTGAGGTGCTTAACCATGTGAGCTGGAGGCACAATCGCAGTGGTTCTCCCTTTGCACACCTAGCCGAACAAAGCAGAACATAGGAGGCAAGCGCAGGAGCCGAGCAACCCAACTATTGATCGAAGACACAATTCGAAACCGATGCATATATGGCAATATCCGAGAATGTTTTTGCCAAATCTCTAAAGGTGTCCGGTGTTGCACTGCGAGACTTGTGCCGAAATCACACAAATAGTCTAAAAGTGCCATAAGCTTGGAAAACCAAAAAATGTCAGTAAAAACTTGATGTCCGAACAAGATCAAGTGTTCGGTGCCAATCTGAAAATTGGAAAAAAAAATTGTGCTTCTGTCGTGCTTTAACATGACACATCCGATCTCAAGACTTCATGCGGGTCAGCCTATGGCTTCAAGCTCTTTATCCCAAAGGAGGAGTACTTCTCCGAGGTCAGTTTAGCAAACTAAACTCAAGCGGCTTTCAGAGAGAAGACAGGCTATCCGGCTATTGACCATAAACTCGAGTCGAAAAAGGAGCGGTAGAAAAAGACTTTGCAACGACCAAGAAGAAAACACATTTACTAGAAAATAGCTCATATAAATTTTAAGAGCCCCCAAGTGACTTGGGTAAAAGAATTTTATGTATAATGATTGTATGTATCGAAATACTTATATCATATATGTGTTCACCCGAACTTTAAACACGTCTTAACCGACCATCGGCTTCTCCCTCTTCGGCCAAGGGCCGAAAAGTGTCATGTACTCCACCTGTCGAGAGTATCGACGGTGTTTCCGATGACCAGGCAATCAGGCCATAAGGCTGTAACAGACAAAGCATGCTCAGAGAACTTATGTTATATTACTGACAAAGTGTAAGAAGCATCTTCAAAGAAAATAGTACCCCCACCGATACCTTTCTTCGGTGCTCATTAATACTATGAGACTTGTGCAATAGATTTTTGTACTCATGAGTTCTGTTGTGTGCCGACCATGATTGAAAACAATAAGAGCGCTAGCTTTCGGCTTCACCCAGTCTGAGGTCAGAGCTCGGATGACACGGTCGTGACAATCGCAGAGGTGCTTCCTTTACTCCCTAGCCGAACAATCGGGAACATAGGGGTAAACACAGGAGCGAGGCAACCCAGCTTGCAAATTGCTTAGGTCAATATGGTGCATATTGTGGCGTAATACACGAACAAGAAACAAAGCCGTACAAGTATAATCATATGCAAGAGGAAAAGCTCCATCATGGGAGCCCCCAAATAAACGGGGTACTTGAATATGCGCATCACAAACAAAGTTTTGACAAGGAACTTTGTCACAAAAAACTTTGTGCCGAAAAGTATAATGCTTGTTCGAACCGAACAATATTTAAAATTGAAAGTTTTTTAGCATGAAAGCAACTTAGCTTGTTAATGTGCTCGGTGTTGATGACGCGATTCGGGCTTGTGGCGGGACGAAGACGCCCATTGATCTGTGATAGATCCAACAAGGTTCGCAGTCCTCGGCATGGCCGAGGTCCCAGCCCCCACGTTCGAGGTGTCCGAGCAAGGAGTTCGGCACTCCGGAGTAGTGACTACCTAACGCAGTCAAAATCGATTACCTGCACACATAAAACAGTGCGGTCCAGGAAATAATAATATATATATATAATCCTTGCATAATTGCTTTATGCAAAATAATTTATTTAAAGAAATGTGGCCTGGCACCGAAGCCAATGTCGATGCAGAGCGTCAGGGTGACGTAGTGAAGGTGTGACAAAGCCTTAATTCGCAGGGCGGTCCGGGCTCCGGATTCGGCGTTCGCCGAACTATGTGCGGAAACTGACCGAACCACCACGCGACCGCTTTTAATGTGTCCGCCATATGATATACTTGTGTACAGATGATGGAACAAATCAGAGTTATAATTCCTTAAGAAAAATAAACCCAACAAGCAAAAATTGTTAGGATTAATAGCACCTGGTTTATTTGTTGTAGCATTTCAAAGAAAAAGCGACTCCCAAAATCGGGAATCGATCTGCACACCCATTGCCTGAAGGGAGATAAAGCGATGGCCTAGTGATGCTGGCAAAGGTTGGCTTGCCAAGGCGAAGCCCTCGGTCCAGCTAACGTGAAGAAACTGGTCGGCTGGTGACGCCGAAGTCACTGGAGTATGTTGATGAAGAAATAGCCAAGTCCCGGGTCTAGCCGAGGTGACGGAGCAGGCCGGTGAGGAGTTGTTGTAGCTGCCATGTGAGCTGAGGTGTTGAAGTAGTTTGGCGTGCTGGACATTGGCTCGAAGAAGCAACTGTGCGGCCATGCTGACCCAGGTCGTAACTTGTGATGCGGCCAATGCTGGTTTGATGAAGTGACCATGCGGCGATGCCGGTGTGCCTGCTCCGTGTAATCCGTGGGGCGGCGATGTTGGTGATGATTTATCCTTGGCGATTCCGAGCTCTTACTCGGCTCGCCGAGGTGAGGATCTGAAGAAGTTGAGCTCAACTTAAAAAGCGACGACATGTCTAGCGCAGGTCGGCAGTCATGGAGCTATATTGCCGAACTAGTTTGACACCAGCGTGATGGCGAAGATTACCTCAGAGGAGGATTAAAAATTTATGGGCGCGTGTTAAAAACAACGCACAATACCTTAGAAGAAAATTCCATTTAAAAAGGTTGTCAAATACCACGTTCATAAAGAAACATGAATTCGAGTCGGATCCGTATGCGCGCAGGAAACAAATCTAAAAAGTGATGCACTAATCGGAAGGTTCCCGGAGTTTGTACGGTCGGAGCGAGCTGAAATTTTGAGGGGTGGTAGATATGGAAATTCCGCAGCAGATTAACGGTTGGATCTTCCAAAGGACTTCCGAGCTGGGCTCTGGAGACCACGTCCTACACTCGTCCAGATTCCTGTCTGGATTTGACACGGCTCTAGTGTATCGTAGATTGTCAGAGATTCCTCCATCAGAACTCGACGAAATTTTCCAGGATTGTTGTAGACTCAATTCCGCACAATTCCACCGAAGCGATCGTTAAAATGACACTCGAGGAGGCAGTGGCGGCGGATATGCGTTCGTTGTCTAGAAAAACAGCAGGGTCGCCCGAGGGCAATGTTGATGTTGAGCCCCCGAGCTCCACAGACGATTCCTCCATGATCTTGATAGAGATCGGAGTTGGTGTTGATGAAGGCCCTCGTCCGAACATGAGGATCAGAGTCAGGGCACGGTCCTCGGTCAAGCCAAGGTGACCAGTCGAGCCAGTGATGAAGATGTTGATGTCGCAGTTAATCTGCAGATGAGCCATCGATCCTTTTGCCAGCGGAACTCTCAAAGATCTTGGGTAGGGGGTCCTGAAATATGCGTCTAAGGTCGATGGTAACAGGATATAGGGGACATGATGTTTACCGAGGTTCGGGCCCTCTCGATGGAGGTAATACCCTACTTCCTTCTTGATTGATCTTGATGATATGAGTATTACAAGAGTTGATCTACCACGAGATCATAGAGGCTAAACCCTAGAAGCTAGCCTATGATTATGATTGTTTGTATATCTATTGCCTAGCCTGGCCCTGGTTTATATAATGCACCAGAGGCCTAGGATAACAAGAGTCCTAGCCGAATAGGCCGGTGGGGGAGGAGTCCTTGTCTTGACCACCAAGTCTTGTGAAATCTTCCTTGTATGCGGCAGCTGTCGGAACTGGCCCATGAGTATACGGCCATGGGGTCCTTGGGCCAATCTAACTGACAGGGAGACGACGTGGTGAGTACCCCCTAGTCCAGGACACCGTCACTAACCATAATATGAAACATATGGATCCAAATCAGCCCCTTACGAAGCAACTCATAAACTAGGGTTTAAGCTTCTATCACTCTAGCAACCCATCATCTACTTATTACTCCCCAATGCCTTCCTCTAGGCCCAAACAATGGTGAAGTGTCATGTAGTCGACGTTCACATGACACCACTAGAGGAAAGACAACATATATCTCATCAAAATATCGAACGAATACCAAATTCACATGACTACTTATAGCAAGACTTCTCCCATGTCCTCAGGAACAAATGTAACTACTCACAAATCATATTCATGTTCATAATCAGAGGGGTATTGATATGCATAAAGGATTTGAACATATGATCTTCCACCGAATAAACCAACTAGCGTCAACTAGAAGGAGTAATCAACACTACTAGCAACCCACAGGTACCAATCTGAGGTTTTGAGAAAAAGATTGGATACAAGAGATGAACTAGGGATTGAGATGAGATGGTGCCGGTGAAGATGTTGATGGAGATTGACCCACTCGTGATGAGAGGATCGATGGTGATGATTTCCCTCTCCCGGAGCGAAGTTTCCCCGGCAGAACAGCTCCGCCGGAGCCCTAGATTGGTTCCGCCAAGGGTCCGCCTCGTGGCAGCGGAGTTTCATCCCGTGAGCTTGCTTATGATTTTTTCCTCCACAAAAGACTCCATATAGCCAAATATGGGCATCAGAGGGCTGCCAGGGGGCCCACGAGGCAGGTGGGCACGCCTAGGGGGTAGGGCGCGCCCCCACCCTCGTGGACGGTGGGTGCCCCCCCTCTGGTACTTCTTTCGCCCAATATTTTTTATATATTCTGAAACGTGCTCCCATGAAGTTTCAGGACTTTTGGAGATGTGCATAATAGGTCTCTAATATTTTGTCCTTTTCTAGCCCAGAATTCCAGCTACCGGCATTCCCCCTCTTCATGTAAACCTTGTAAAATAAGAGAGAATAGGCATAAATATTGTGATATAATGTGTAATAAGAGCCCATAATGACATAAATATTGATATGAAAGCATGATGCAAAATGGACATATCAACTCCCCCAAGCTTAGACCTCGCTTGTCCTCAAGCGAAAGTCGATATCGAAAAATATGTCCACATGTTTAGAGATAGAGGTTTCGATAAAATAAAATATGGACATGAGGGCATCATGATCATTATTATAACAACAACATATATATATGTATGTATATATATTGTCATATGATCTCTTATGCTAAAGTAACAATTCAATCACAATTTCAAGTATGAATCAGAAACTTCATTGAGAACCAACAAACTATAATCTCAGTCATTGAAGTAATTGCAATTTATCATATGATCGGAAAGAGTCAATATAAGAGCTTTTCAGCAAGTCCACATACTCAACTATCATTTAGTCTTTCAGAATTGCTAACACTCATGCAATATTTATGTTTATGAAGTTTTAATCGGACACAGAGAAAGATAGGGGCTTATTGTTTTTCCTCCCAACCTTTTACCTCAAGGGTAATGTCAACAATAATAGTTCATGAAAACTCACATCCAATTAGCTATATATATCAGGATCTTTCCAACACATTGTGCTTGCCAAAGGATAAAATGTAAAAGGGAAAGGTGAAGATCACCATGACTCTTATATGAAGTAATAGACACGAATAAAAGATAGGCCCTTCACAGAGGGAAGTGGAGGTTGTCATGCGCTTTTATGGTTGGATGCACAAAATCTTAATACGAAAGAACGTCACTTTATATTGCCACTTGTGATATGGACCTTTATTATGCGGTCCGTCGCTTTTATTTCTTCCACATCACAAAATCGTATAAAGCTTATTTGCTCCACACTAATAAATCATACATATTTAGAGAGCAATTTTTATTGCTTGCAACGATGACAACTTACTTGAAGGATCTTACTCAATCCATAGGTAGATATGGTGGACTCTCATGGCAAAGCTGGGTTTAAGGATATTTGGAAGCAGAAGTATTATCTCTACTTGGTGCAAAGAATTTGTCTAGCATGAGAGGGAAAGGCAAGCTCAACATGTTGGATGATCCATGACAATACAATTTATTTCAGATGTAAGAAACCATAACCCATTATGTTGTCTTCCTTGTCCAACGTCAACTCTTTAGCATATCATATTTTAATGAGTGCTCACAATCACAAAAGATGTCAAAGATAGTATATTTCTATGTGAAAACCTCTCTTTCTTTATTACTTCCTATTAATTGCAACGATGACCAAAACTATGTTTGTCAACTCTCAACAACTTTTATTCATCATACTCTTTAGATGTGAAGTCATTACTCTCCATAAGATCCATATGATCTATTTATTTCCTTTTATTCTTTCTCTTTTATTTTATTCCCTCAAGATCATAGCAAGATAATCAAGCCCTTGACTCAACACTAATCCTTATTATATATATATATATATATATATCTCACGGACTCGATTACATAGAAGGATCATAAAGCAAAACTCAAAACTAGATCATACTAAAACTTTATTCTACTAGATCAAGATATTACCAAAAGGATCGAACTAAGAAAAACAGTAAAGATAAAAGTGTGGTGTTGATACGATACCGGGGCACTCCCCCAAGCTTGGCAGTTGCCAAGGGGAGTGCCCATACCCATGTGTTTATGTCTCTTTCTTCGGGGGTGGTGATGTGATATTCTTGGCGATGATGCCCCTCAGGATACGATTCTCTTCCTCGAGCTTATTTACTTGCTGCTTGAGGTCCATTATTTCCTTACGGAGTTTGCCCGTGACGGCAAAAGCTCCTTTCACCCAAGGATTTTGCATACCTGCAGAAGAACAAGTAACACTCTTTTTCATATTTTCATAAGAAAGAAATCTAACGTTGGAAGGGATGACCGAGTTTGGAATAGCTGAGCTCTGTAGTTCCCCCATCGTGAATCCGGCTCAGAAACGAGAAGTAACTTCTTGATCCTCCTCCATGTCATCTATCATTTTCAAGTCGGCTTCCATCTCTTCATCAGTTGAGGGACCAAAGTGGTCAGCATCGCTGTTTGCTCTTGGCCCCGGTATCGAATGAGACACCCGACTCTCCCCGACTGACTCTTGAGAAGACATCTTGCTCTAGATCTGCTGCAGAAACAGCTTGAAACAAAAACAGAGGATTTTGCCTGGTATGGTGGTCAAAACCTTCGGGAGATTATATAATGATTTTTTACCGACCAAAAGAAGTATCGTGCAAGAAAACATAGTCCGGAGAGCAGATGAGGTGCCCACGAGGCAGGGGGCGCGCCCAGGGGGTAGGGCGTGCCCTCCACCCTCGTGGAAGCCTCGTGTCCTTTCTGGACTACTTCTTATTTTCCTATTTTCTTAAATATTCCAAAACGGAGAAAAATTGCCATTAGAACTATTTTGGAGACGATTTACTTAACGTATCACGTACCTATTCCTTTTCGGAGTCTAAAACATTCTGGAAAGTGTCCCTTATGTATTCTTCCAGGGTTATGGTTTCAATAACATTAGTTTCAACATTTATGGGATTACCTAAGATATAATGTTTGATTCTTTAACCGTTCACCACCCTCAAATTTGTTCCTTTGAAGTTGTTGATTTTTATGGCACTGGAACGATAGACCTCCTCGATGACGTAAGGACCTTACCATTTAGAGAGGAGTTTGCCTACAAAAAATCTTAAACGAGAGTTGTATAATAATACATAATCACCTACATTAAACTCACATTTTTGTATCCTTTTGTCATGCCATCTATTAACATTTTCTTTAAACAGTTTGGCATTCTCATAAGCCTGGGCTCTCCATTCATCAAGTGAGCTAATGTCAAAACGCCTCTTCTCACCGGCAAGTTTGAAATCATAATTGAGCTTTTTAATGGCCGAATATGCCTTATGTTCTTGTTCAAGAGGTAAGTGACATGCCGTTCCATCAACCATTTTATACGGAGACATGCCCATGGGATTTTTGTATGCAGTTCTATAGGCCCATAATGCATCATCAAGTTTCTTCGACCAATTCTTCCTAGATCTATTAACAGTCTTCTGCAAAATTAATTTAAGCTCTCTATTGCTCAGTTCTACTTGACCACTAGAATGTGGGTGATAAGGACATGCAATTCTATGGTTAACATCATACTTAGCAAGCATTTTACGAAAAGCTCCATGAATAAAATGTGAACCACCATCAGTCATTAAATATCTAGGGACTCCAAACCTCAGAAAAATAACTTCTTTAAGCATCTTAATAGAGGTGTTATAATCAGCACTACTAGTTGGAATAGCTTCTACCCACTTAGTAATGTAATCAAGAGCAACTAAAATATGTGTGTACCCATTAGAGGAAGGAAACGGTCCCATATAATCAAAGCCCCAAACATCAAATGGTTCAATAACAAGTGAATATTTCATAGGCATTTCTTGACGTCTACTAATATTACTAGTTCTTTGACATCAATCACAAGACAAAACAAGCTTACGGGCATCCTTGAAGAGAGTAGGCCAATAAAAACCGGATTGCAATACCTAATGTGCAGTTCTATCTCCAGCATGGTGTCCTCCATAGGCCTCTGAGTGACACTTGCGTAGGATATGTTCCTGTTCATGCTCAGGTACACAACGTCTAATAACACCATCTACTCCTTCTTTATAAAGATGTGGGTCATCATCCCAGAAGTAATGTCTTAAATCATAGAAGAACTTTTTCTTTTGCTGGTATGTGACACTAGGTGGTATAAACTTAGCAACAATATAATTAGCATAATCATCATACCATGGAGGAGTACGAGAAGCATTTATCACAACTAATTGCTCATCAGGAAAGCTATCATCAATAGGTAGTGGGTCATCAAGAACATTCTCTAACCTAGACAAGTTGTCTGCAACGGGGTTCTCAGCTCCCTTCCTATCAATAATATGCAAATCAAATTCTTGTAGCAAGAGAACCCATCTAATAAGTCTAGGTTTAGCATATTTCTTTTCCATAAGATATTTAATAGCAACATGATCAGTGTGAACAGTTACTTTAGAATCAACAATATAAGGTCTGAACTTATCACAAGCAAACACGACTGCTAAAAATTCTTTTTCAGTAGTAGCATAATTTCTTTCATCACTGTCTAGAGTTTTACTAGCATATTGAATAACATTTAATTTCTTATCAACTCTTTGTCCTAGAATAGCCCCTACAACATAATCACTAGCATCACACATAATTTCAAATGGTAAATTCTAATCAGGAGGTTTAACAATAGGTGTAGAAATCAAAGCTTTCTTAAGTATTTCAAATGCTTCTACACAGTCATCATCAAAAACAAAAGGAATATCTTTTTGTAAGATATTTTTCAGAGGCCTAGAAATTTTTGAGAAGTCCTTAATGAACCTCCTATGAAAACTGGCATGACCAAGGAAAGTTCTTATACCTTTAATGTCCTTAGGACATGACATCTTTTCAATAGCATCAACTTTAGCTTTATCAACTTCAATGACTCTTTCAGAAATTTTATGCCCCAAGACGATACCTTCATTAACCATAAAGTGGCATTTCTCCCAATTTAAGACAAGATTAGTTTCTTCACATCTCTGCAAAACTCGATCAAGGTTGCTTAAGAAATCATCAAAAGAAGTTCCGTAAACGGAGAAATCATCCATTAAAACCTCAACAATCTTTTCACAAAAGTCATAGAATATAGCAGTCATACATCTTTGAGAAGTAGCAGGTGCATTGCATAAACCAAAAGGCATACGTCTATAAGCAAAGGTACCGAAAGGGCAAGTAAAAGTTGTCTTTTCTTGATCCTCTTTTGACACAGGTATTTGAGAGAAACCAGAATAACCATCTAGAAAGCAAAAATGTGTATGTTTGGACAATCTTTCTAGCATTTGATCAATAAAAGGTAAATGGTAATGATCCTTTTTAGTAGCTTTATTTAATTTGTGGAAATCAATTACCATTCTATAACATGTAACAATTCTTTGTGGGATCAATTCATCTTTAGGAACCACAGTAATACCTCCCTTCTTGGGGACACAATGGACATGACTTACCCACTGACTATCAGCAACGGGATAAACTATACCTGCCTTTAGAAGCTTTAGTGCTTCTTTTCTTACCACTTCTTTCATCTTAGGATTTAACAGTCGTTGGTGATCAACAACTGGTTTCGTGTCTTTCTCCAATTTTATTTTGTGCTAGCATAGAGTGGGACTAATGCCCTTAAGATCATCAAGAGTATATCCAATAGCAGCACGGTGCTTCTTCAGAGTTTTCAATAATTTCTTTTCTTCATGCTCTGAAAGGTTAGCACTAATAATAACATGATATATCTCTTTCTCATCTAGATAAGCATATTTAAGAGTATTAGGTAAAGGTTTAAGCTCAAACACAGGATCACCCTTAGGTGGAGGAGGATCCCCTAGGATTTCAAAAGGCAAGTTGTGTTTCAAAATAGGTCCCTATTTAAAGAATACTTCATCTAGTTCCCTTCTTTCATTCATAAACATTTCATTTTCATGGTCTAGCAAATATTGTTCTAAAGGATCACTAGGAGGCACGGAAATAAAAGCAAGACCAATAATTTCATCTTTACTAGGGAATTCTTTATCAATGGGTTGTCTACGAAATTTAGCAAAATTAAATTCATGAGACATATCCCCTAAACCAACAGAAACAATATCCTTATTGCAGTCTGTCTTAGCATTAACAGTATTCAAGAAGGGTCTACCAAATATAATGGGACAAAAGCTATCTTGTGGAGAACCAAGAACAAGAAAATCAGCAGGATATTTAACTTTCC
The DNA here is from genome assembly GCF_056163025.1 of Triticum urartu. Taxonomy (NCBI): domain Eukaryota; kingdom Viridiplantae; phylum Streptophyta; class Magnoliopsida; order Poales; family Poaceae; genus Triticum; species Triticum urartu. The sequence continues at coordinate 98,413,743 of NC_141878.1, read as the reverse complement.
CACTCAAGACTTCAACATCTCTAACAATCCCAACTGATGAAATAGTATCTCTATTGGCAAGCTTAATTGTAACATCAATTTCTTCTAACTCAGCAGGTGCAATATCATGCATAATTTCTTTATATAAGGAATGGGGTATTGCACTTGCACTAGCACCCATATCACATAAGCCATGATAACAATGATCTCCTATTTTAACAGAAATAACAGGCATGCCTACAACAGGTCTATGTTTATTTTTAGTATCTGGTCTAGCAATTCTAGGAGCTTCATCACGGGAGTAAATAACATGCCCATCAATATTATCGGCCAAGAGATCTTTAACCATAGCAACACTGTGTTCAACTTTAATTTTCTCAGAGGGAGTAGGTGTTCTAGTATTACTCTTACGTACCATAGTTGAAGCTTTAGCATGATCCTTTATTCTAATTGGGAAAGGTGGTTTCTCAATATAAGCAGTAGGAACAACAGGATCATTGTAAGTGATAGTCTTTTCTTCAACTTTAATATGTGCAACTACTTTTACTTCAATGGGAGGATTCACAAAAATAAGCTACTATCTCAGAGTCAAGTCCATATTTAGTGTTAAATTCACGGAAAGCATCGGTATCCACAAAAGATTTAACACAATGAAACTTAGGTATTATACCTCACTCCTTACCTTCGTCGAGGTCCCAATCTTCAGAGTTGCGTTTAATTCTTTCCAATAAATCCCATTTGAATTCAATTGTCTTCATCATAAAAGAACCAGTGCATGAAGTATCGAGCATGGAGCGATTATCGAGAGAAAGCCGAGGATAAAATATTGAATAATGATTTCTCTTGAGAGCTCATGATTGGGGCATGAATATTGTTGGGGAACGTAGTAATTTCAAAAAATTTCCTACGCACACGCAAGATCATGGTGATGCATAGCAATGAGAGGGGAGGGTGTTGTCCACGTACCCTCGTAGACCGAAAGCAGAAGCATTAGCACAACGCGGTTGATGTAGTCGTATGTCTTCACGATCCGACCGATCCAAGTATCGAACGCACGGCACCTCCGAGTTCAGCACACATTCGGCTTGATGACGTCCCGCAAACTCCGATCCAGTAGAGCTTCACGGGAGAGTTCCTCGGCACGACGGCATCGTGACGATGATGATGTTTCTACTGACGCAGGGCTTCGCCTAAGCACCGCTACGATATGACCGAGGTGGAATATGGTGGAGGGGGGCACCGCACACGGCTGGGAGAGATCAACTGATCAACTTGTGTGTCTAGAGGTGCCCCCCTGCCCCTGTATATAAAGGAGCAAGGGGGAGGCTAGCCGGCCCTCTATGGGCACGCCAGGAGGAGGAGTCCTCCTCCTAGTAGGAGTAGGCTCCTACTAGGAGGAGGAAAGGAAGGAGGAGAAGGAGAAGGAAGGAGAAGGAGGAAAAGGAGGAAAGGGGGGCCGGCCCCCTAGTCCAATTCGGTTTGGGCTAGGGGGTCGCGCGCCCTGCCTCCTCTCTTCCACCACTTGGCCCATGAGGCCCATTACTTCTTCCTCGTATTCCCGTAACTCCCCGGTACCCTCGAAAATACCCGAATCACTCAGAACCTTTCCGATGTCCGAATATAGTCGTCCAATATATCGATCTTTATGTCTCGACCATTTCGAGACTCCTCGTCATGTCCCCGATCTCATCCGGGACTCCGAAGTACCTTCAGTACATCAAATCACATAAACTCATAATATAGTCGTCACCGAAACTTTTAGCGTGCGGACCCTACGGGTTCGAGAACTATGTAGACATGACCGAGACATGTCTCCGGTCAATAACCAATAGCGGAACCTGGATGCTCATATTGGCTCCCACATATTCTACGAAGATCTTTATCGGTCAGACCGCATAACAACATACGTTGTTCCCTTTGTCATCGGTATGTTACTTGCCTGAGATTCGATCGTTGGTATCTCCATACCTAGTTCAATCTCGTTACCGGCAAGTCTCTTTACTCGTTCCGTAATACATCATCCCGCAACTAACTTATTAGTTGCAATGCTTGCAAGGCTTAAGTGATGTGCATTACCGAGAGGGCCCAGAGATACCTCTCCGACAATCGGAGTGACAAATCCTAATCTCGAAATACGCCAACCCAACAAGTACCTTCGGAGACACCTGTAGAGCACCTTTATAATCACCCGGTTACGTTGTGACGTTTGGTAGCACACAAAGTGTTCCTCCGGTAAATGTGAGTTGCATAATCTCATAGTCATAGGAACATGTATAAGTTATGAAGAAAGCAACAACAACAAACTAAACGATCAAGTGCTAAGCTAATGGAATGGGTCAAGTCAATCACATCATTCTCCTAATGATGTGATCCCGTTAATCAAATGACAACTCATGTCTATGGCTAGGAAACATAACCATCTTCGATTAACGAGCTAGTCAAGTAGAGGCATACTAGTGACACTCTGTTTGTCTATGTATTCACACATGTATTATGTTTCCGGTTAATACAATTCTAGCATGAATAATAAACATTCATCATGATATAAGGAAATAAATAATAACTTTATTTCTTATGAGCAGTAACTTGCTTACTGTTCTTCTTGAAGTTCCCCTTCTTCTTCCCTTTGCCCTTTTTCTTGAAACTGGCGGTCTTGTTGACCATCAACACTTGATGCTCCTTCTTGATTTCTACCTCCGCAGCCTTTAGCATTGCGAAGAGCTCGGGAATTGTCTTATCCATCCCTTGCATGTTATAGTTCATCACGAAGCTCTTGTAGCTTGGTGGCAGTGATTGAAGAACTCTGTCAATGACACTATCAACAGGAAGATTAACTCCCAGTTGAGTCAAGTGATTATGATACCCAGACATTTTGAGTATATGTTCACTGACAGAACTATTCTCCTCCATCTTGCAGCTATAGAATTTATTGGAGACTTCATATCTCTCAATCCGGGCATTTGCTTGAAATATTAACTTCAACTCCTGGAACATCTCATATGCTCCATGACATTCAAAACGTCGTTGAAGTCCCGATTCTAAGCCGTAAAGCATGGCACACCGAACTATCGAGTAGTCATCAGCTTTGCTCTACCAGACGTTCATAACATCTGGTGTTGCTCCAGCAGCAGGCCTGGCACCTAGCGGTGCTTCCAGGACGTAATTCCTCTGTGCAGCAATGAGGATAATCCTCAAGTTACGGACCCAGTCCGTGTAATTGCTACCATCATCTTTCAACTTTGCTTTCTCAAGGAATGCATTAAAATTCAATGGAACAACAACACGGGCCATCTATCTACAACCAAACATAGACAAGCAAGATACTATCAGGTACTAAGTTCATGATAAATTTAAGTTCAATTAATCATATTACTTAAGAACTCCCACTTAGAAAGACATCCCTCTAATCTTCTAAGTGATCGCGTGATCCAAATCAAATAAACCATAACCGATCATCACGTGAAATGGAGTAGCTTTCAATGGTGAACATCAATATGTTGATCATATCTACTATATGATTCACGCTCGACCTTTCGGTCTCAGTGTTCTGAGGCCATATTTGCATATGCTAGGCTCGTCAAGTTTAACCTGAGTATTCTGCGTGTGCAAAACTGGCTTGCACCCGTTGTAGATGGACGTAGAGCTTATCACACCCGATCATCACGTGGTGTGCACGACAAACTTTGGCAACGGTGCATACTCAGGGAGAACACTTTTATCTTGAAATTTAGTGAGAGATCATCTTATAATGCTACTGTCAATCAAAGCAAGATAAGATGCAAAAAAGATAAACATCACATGCAATCAATATAAGTGATATGATATGGCCATCATCATCTTGTGCTTGTGATCTCCATCTCCGAAGCACCATGATGATCACCATCGTCACCGGCGCGACACCTTGATCACCATCGTAGCATCGTTGTCGTCTTGCCAATCTTATGCTTCCACGACTATCGCTACCGCTTAGTGATGAAGTAAAGCATTACAGCGCAATTGCATTGCATACAATAAAGCGACAACCATATGGCTCCTGCCAGTTGCCGATAACTCGGTTACAAAACATGATCATCTCATACAATAAAATTTAGCATCATGTCTTGACCATATCACATCACAACATGCCCTGCAAAAACAAGTTAGACGTCCTCTACTTTGTTGTTGCAAGTTTTACGTGGCTGCTACGGGCTTTAGCAAGAACTGTTCTTACCTACGCATCAAAACCACAACGATAGTTTATCAAGTTGGTGCTGTTTTAACCTTCGTAAGGACCGGGCGTAGCCACACTTGGTTCAACTAAAGTTGGAGAAACTGACACCCGCCAGCCAGCTATGTGCAAAGCACGTCGGTAGAACCAGTCTCGCGTAAGCGTACGCGTAATGTTGGTCCGGGCCGCTTCATCCAACAATACCGCAAAACCAAAGTATGACATGCTGGTAAGCAGTATGACTTATATCGCCCACAACTCACTTGTGTTCTACTCGTGCACAACATCAACGCATAAAACCTAGGCTCGGATGCCACTGTTGGGGAACGTAGTAATTTCCAAGAATTTCCTATGCACACGCAAGATCATGGTGATGCATAGCAACGAGAGGGGAGAGTGTTGTCCACGTACCCTCGTAGACGCAAAGCGGAAGCGTTAGCACAATGCGGTTGATGTAGTCGTACATCTTCACGATCCGACCGATCCAAGTACCGAACGCACGGCACCTCCGAGTTCAACACACGTTCAGCTCGATGACGTCCCGCGAACTCCGATCCAGCAGAGCTTCACAGGAGAGTTCCGTCAGCACGACGGCATGGTGACGGTGATGATGTTGCTACCGACGCAGGGCTTCACCTAAGCACCGCTACGATATGACCAAGGTGGAATATGGTGGAGGGGGGCACCGCACACGGCTGGGAGAGATCAACTGATCAACTTGTGTTTCTAGAGGTGCCCCCTGCCCCTGTATAGAAAGGAGCAAGGGGGAGGCTGGCCGGCCCTCTATGGGCGCGCCAGGAGGAGGAGTCCTCCTCCTAGTAGGAGTAGGACTCCCCTTTCCTACTCCTACTAGGAGGAGGAAAGGAAGGAGGAGAAGGAGAAGGAAGGAGAAGGAGGAAAAGGAGGAAAGGGGGGCCGGTCCCCTAGTCCAATTCGGTTTGGGCTAGGGGGGCCGCGCGCCCTGCCTCCTCTCTTCCACCACTTGGCCCATGAGGCCCATTACTTCTTCCTCGTATTCCCGTAACTGCCCGGTACCCCTGAAAATACCCAAATCACTCAGAACCTTTCCGATGTCCGAATATAGTCGTCCAATATATCGATCTTCACGTCTCAACCATTTCGAGACTCCTCGTCATGTCCCCGATCTCATCCAAGACTCCGAATTACCATCGGTACATCAAATCACATAAACTCATAATATAATCGCCACCGAAACTTTAAGCGTGCGGAACCTACGGGTTCAAGAACTATGTAGACATGACCGAGACATGTCTCCGGTCAATAACCAATAGCGGAACCTGGATGCTCATATTGGCTCCCACATATTCTACGAAGATCTTTATCGGTCAGACCGCATAACAACATACGTTGTTCCCTTTGTCATCGGTATGTTACTTGCCTGAGATTCGATCGTTGGTATCTCAATACCTAGTTCAATCTCGTTACCGGCAAGTCTCTTTACTCGTTCCGTAATACATCATCCCGCAACTAACTTATTAGTTGCAATGCTTGCAAGGCTTAAGTGATGTGCATTACCGAGAGGGCCCAGAGATACCTCTCCGACAATCGGAGTGACAAATCCTAATCTCGAAATACGCCAACCCAACAAGTACCTTCGGAGACACCTGTAGAGCACCTTTATAATCACCTAGTTATGTTGTGACGTTTGGTAGCACACAAAGTGTTCCTCCGGTAAACGGGAGTTGCATAATCTCATAGTCATATGAACATGTATAAGTTATGAAGAAAGCAATAGCAACAAACTAAACGATCAAGTGCTAAGGTAATGGAATGGGTCAAGTCAATCACATCATTCTCCTAATGATGTGATCCCGTTAATCAAATGACAACTCATGTCTATGGCTAGGAAACATAACCATCTTCGATTAACGATCTAGTCAAGTAGAGGCATACTAGTGACACTCTGTTTGTCTTTGTATTCACACATGTATTATGTTTCCGTTTAATACAATTCTAGCATGAATAATAAACATTCATCATGATATAAGGAAATAAATAATAACTTTATTATTGCCTCTAGGGCATATTTCCTTCAAATATAACATTAACTTAAGCCTCTCCCAAGCTAGAGAGATGATTTCTCCTTCGCGAGGCCAAAAGTTATATATATAATTATGATCACGATGAACAAGATGCATAGGATAAATCTTCTGATGAAATTCAAATTTCAATCGGTTGTAGTTCCATGATCCCATATCATCACATAGCCTAAACCATGTCAATGGCTTTCCCTTCAATGATAAAGGGGAGACCTTCTTCTTGATCACATCCTCGGGCATACTTGCAAACTTAAATAATCCACAAACTTCTTCCACATAGATTAGGTGCAAATTGGGATGTAATGTTCCATCTCCTGAAAAAGGATTAGCTAGCAGTTTGTCTATCATACCCGAAGTAATTTCAAAGTAAACATTTTCAGTAGGTTCAGTAGGTTGAGGACCAACTCTTTGCTCTACTGGACGGGGTGAAGATACCCCGAACAATCCCCTCAAAGGATTATGTTCCATAGTAACAAGTGACAGTAAATTTTAGCAAACTATACAAATTTTTCCTTACCAAAATACCACCTGCGAAAGGCGCTTCACTCCCCGGCAACGGCGCTAGAAAAGAGTCTTGATGACCCACAAGTATAAGGGATCTATCGTAGTCCTTTCGATAAGTAAGAGTGTCGAACCCAAGGAGAGCAGAAGGAAATGATAAGCAATTTTCAGCAAGGTATTCTCTCCAAGCACTGAAATTATCGGTAACAGATAGTTTTGTGATAAGGTAATTTGTAACGGGTAACAAAGAGTAAAAGTAAATAAGGTGAAGCAAGATGGCCCAATCCTTTTTGTAGCAAAGGACAAGCCTGGACAAACTCTTACATAAAGGAAAGCGCTCCCGAGGATACATGGGAATTATCATCAAGCTAATTTCATCACGTTCATATGATTCACGTTCGGTACTTTGATAATTTGATATGTGGGTGGACCGGTGCTTGGGTACTGCCCTTCCTTGGACAAGCATCCCACTTATGATTAACCCCTATTGCAAGCATCCGCAACTACAACAAAAGTATTAAGGTAAACCTAACCATAGCATGAAACATATGGATCCAAATCAGCCCCTTACGAAGCAACTCATAAACTAGGGTTTAAGCTTCTGTCACTATAGCAACCCATCATCTACTTATTACTCCCCAATTCCTTCCTCTAGGCCCAAACAATGGTGAAGTGTCATGTAGTCGATGTTCACATGACACCACTAGAGGAAAGACAACATACATCTCATCAAAATATCGAACGAATAATAAATTCACATGACTACTTATAGCAAGACTTCTCCCATGTCCTCAGGAACAAACATAACTACTCACAAATCATATTCATGTTCATAATCAGAGGGGTATTAATATGCATAAAGGATCTAAATATATGCTCTTCCACCGAATAAACCAACTAGCATCAACTACAAGGAGTAATCAACACTACTAGCAACCCATAGGTACCAATCTGAGGTTTTGAGACAAAGATTGGATCCAAGAGATGAACTAGGGTTTGAGATGAGATGGTGCTAGTGAAGATGTTGATGGAGATTGACCCCCTCCCAATGAGAGGATCGACAGTGATGATTTCCCCCTTCCAGAGGGAAGTTTCCTGGCAGAACAGCTCCGGTAGAGCCCTAGATTAGTTCCGCCAAGGTTCTCGTGGCGGCGGAGTTTCGCCCCGTGAGCATGATTATAATTTTTTCCTCCATGAAAGACTCCATATAGCCAAAGATGGGCATCAGAGGGCTGCCAAGGGGACCACGAGGCAGGGGGGCATGCCCAGGGGGGTAGGGCGCGCCCCCCACCCTCGTGGACGATGGGTGGCCCCCCTCTGGTACTTCTTTCACCCAATATTTTTTATATATTCTGAAACGTGCTCCCGTGAAGTTTCAAGACTTTTGGAGATGTGTAGAATAGGTCTCTAATATTTGCTCCTTTTCTAGTCTAGAATTCCAGCTGCCGGCATTCCCCCTCTTCATGTAAACCTTGTAAAATAAGAGATAATAGGCATAAGTATTGTGATATAATGTGTAATAACAGCCCATAATGCAATAAATATTGATATGAAATCAAGATGCAAAATGGACGTATCACCCTCCTACCTCGTGGCCGCCTCGTTGCATCTCTGACTTCCACTCCAAGTCTCCTGTATTGCATTTGTTCCAAGAAATATCCTCGGGAAGGTTTCATTCCATTTGGATTACATTTGATATTCCTTTTCTGCGAAGCACTGAAAGAGGCAAAAAAAACAGAAACTGGCACTGGGCCTCCGGTTAATAGGTTAGTCCCAAAAATAATATGAAAGTGCATATTAAAGCCCATTAAACATCTAAAGTAGATAATATAATAGCATGGAACAATAAAAAATTATGGATATGTTGGAGATGTATTAGCATCCCCAAGCTTAATTCCTGCTCGTCCTCGAGTAGGTAAATGATAAAAACAGAATTTTTGATGTGGAATGCTTCCTAACATAATTTTCAATGTAATTTTCTTTATTGTGGCATGAATATTCAGATCCGAAAGATTCAAGACAAAAGTTTAATATTGATATAAAAATAGTAATACTTCAAGCATACTAACCAAGCAATTATGTCTTCTCAAAATAACATAGCCAAAGAAAGCTCATCCCTACAAAATCATATAGTTTGGCCATGCTTTATTTTTGTGACACAAAATGCTCCTATCATGCACAACCCCTATGACAAGCCAAGAAATTGTTTCATGCTTTAGTATTCTCTAACTTTTTCAACTGTCACGCAATACTTGAGCCCGTGCCATGGACATAGCACTATAGGTGGAATAGAATATGGTGATGGAGGTTGTGTGGAGAAGACAAAAAAGGAGAAAGTCTCACGTCGATGCGGCTAATCAATGGGCTATGGAGATGCCCATCAATTGATATCAATGCGAGGAGTAGGGATTGCCATGCAACGGATGCACCGACGAAGTTTGCACCAACTCTCGAGGTGAGAAAGGGCAATGCACGGTACTGGAGAGGCTAGAAATGATGGAAGGGTGAGAGTGCGTATAATCCATGGTCTCAACATTAGTCATAAAGAACTCACATACTTATTGCAAAAATCTACAAGCCATCAAAAACCAAGCACTACGTGCATGCTCCTAGGGGGGTAGATTGGTTGGAAACACTAGTAGAAAACAGGGCTATGGTCCAGGCTGGCTCAGCCCATTAGTCCCGGTTCAGTCTAGAACCGGGACTAATGTGAGCATTGGTCCCAGTTCGTGCGGCTAAGGCAGTAGTCCCAGTTCACTCGGGCCCTTTAGTCCCGGTTTAAGACATGAACCGGTACTAAAGGGTGCGATGACCTTTAGTCTCGGTTCGTGCCTCAAACCGGGACTAAAGATTAGACCTTTAGTCCCGGTTTGAGGCACGAACCGGGACTAATGGGGTTGAGACCTTTAGTCCCGGTTCGTGCCATGAACCGGTACTAAAGGTCCCATTTTCAAACTCTACCCCCCCCCTGTGGATTGCCTTTTCAGTTTTTAAAAAAATAAAAGAAAATAATGGAAATGTCAAAAAAATAAAAGAAAATAAGTTTCTCATGTGATATGTGGTCTAGTTGTTGGGAAAATTTGCAAATGTGAATTTTGACTTTATTTGCAAAATCTCTGTGAAATTTGTAAAAATGGGCATAACTTTTGCATACTAACTCGGATGAAAAAGTTTTTTATATGAAAAATCATCTACTCGAAAAGATCTAGAGTGGAAAAAATTGAAAAATATTCAAACAGTGGGCAAACTGTGGTCAAACAATGGTCAAACTAATTATTCTAGAATATTAGTGTTACTAAATAATTATTTTAGTTATTTCAATTTTGGTCAAATCTGGTCAAACTGTGGTCAAACTGTGGTCAAACTGTGGTCAAACAATGGTCAAACTAATTATTCAAGAAATATTAGTGTTACTAAATAATTATTGTTTTTTAAAACAATAGTTTCAAACTCAAACAATGAAATGTGTCACTTCATGCTCAAGCGAAATTCCTGAAGGTTAATAGGATTAACATCTTACTATTGTCAGGAAAACAACAAGTGCAGACTTGGAGCGAGGGAGAATAGAACCCGGAAGTTAAGCGTGCTCAGGCTGGGGGAGTGGGAGGATGGGTGACCGTTCGGGAAGTTAGATGATTTGGAATGATGAGGGGTGATTAGAGGATAAATTGAGAAGTGATGAGGGGTGGTGATTACAGACTAGAGGTTAAAATAATTCAGATGTTTGAAAATAAAAAAAATTCAAAAAAAATTTCAATTTTTTTTTTCAAAAAAATCATAAAATTTCCTTTAGTCCCGGTTGGTGTTACCAATCGGGACTAAAGGGCGCGGCCACTAATTTCAAATTTTTTTTTCAAAAAAATCATAAAATTTCCTTTAGTCCCGGTTGGTGAATAATTCAGAAGTTTGAAAATAAAAAAAATTCAAAAAAAATTTAAATTTTTTTTTTCAAAAAAATCATAAAATTTCCTTTAGTCCCGGTTGGTGTTACCAACCGGGACTAAAGGGCGCGGCCACTAATTTCAAATTTTTTTTTCAAAAAAATCATAAAATTTCCTTTAGTCCCGGTTGGTGTTACCAACCGGGACTAAAGGTGGAGCTCCAGTGGCCGCGCCCTTTAGTCCCGGTTCTGGATTGAACCGGGACTAAAGGGTCAGGGCACTAGAGGTTAAAATAATTCAGAAGTTTGAAAATAAAAAAAAATTCAAAAAAAAAATTTCGAATTTTTTTTTCAAAAAAAATCATAAAATTTCCTTTAGTCCCGGTTGGTGTTACCAACCGGGACTAAAGGTGGAGCTCCAGTGGCCGCGCCCTTTAGTCTCGGTTCTGGATTGAACCGGGACTAAAGGGTCAGGGCATTAGTACCGACACTTTAGTCCCGGTTCAGGAACCGGAACCGGGACTAAAGGCCCTTACGAACCGGGACTATAGGCCCTTTTTCTACCAGTGAAAAGACCATCGCTCATCCCCGACCGCCTCTCATAAGGAGGATAATCAAAGAAACGCCTCATGCTTCAAATTTGTTACACAACGGTTACCATACTTGCATGCTACGGGACTTGCAAACCTCAACACAAGTATTTCTCAAATTCACAAATACTCAACTAGCATGACTCTAATATCACCATCTTCATATCTCAAAACAATCATCAAGTATCAAACTTCTCATAGTATTGAATACACTCTATATGAAAGTTTTTATTATACCCTTCTTGGATGCCTATCATATTAGGACTAATTTCATAACCAAAGCAAATTACCATGCTATTCTAAAAGACTCTCAAAATAATATAAGTGAAGCATGAGACATCAATAATTTCTATAAAATAAAACTATGACCGTTCTCTAGAAAGATATAAGTGAAGCACTAGAGCAAAATTATCTAGCTCAAAAGATATAAGTGAAGCACATAGAGTATTCTAATATATTCCGATTCATGTGTGTCTCTCCCAAAAGGTGTGTACAGAAAGTATGATTGTGGTAAACTAAAAAACACATATCATGTGGTGAATAAAAATATAGCCTCAAGTAAAGTTACCGGTAGAAGAAGACGAAAGAGGGGATGCCTTCTGGGGCATCCCCAAGCTTAGGCTTTTGGTCGTCCTTGAATTTTACCTTGGGGTGCCTTGGGCATCCCCAAGCTTAGGCTCTTGCCACTCCTTGTTCCAAAATCCATGAAATCTTTACCCAAAAACTTGAAAACTTCACAACACAAAACTCAACAGAAAATCTCATGAGCTCCGTTTGTATAACAAAACAAACCACCACTTTAATGTACTGTAATGAACTCATTCTTTATTTATATTGGTGTTAAACCTACTGTATTCCAACTTCTCTATGGTTCCTACCCCCGATACTATCCATAGATTCATCAAAATAAGCAAACAACACACGATAAACAGAATGTGTCAAAAACAGAATAGTCTGTAGCAATCTGGAGGTTTCGAATACTTCTGTAACTCCAAAAATTCTGAAAAAATAGGATGATCTAAAAATTTTGTATATTAATATACTGCAGCTGGAATTGGTATTTTATTGCTCTTTGGTAAAAATAGAAAATTATTTTTGTGAGTGCACACTTTCTGTTTTTTTCAGCAAGATCAAACATCAATCACCAAAGAAGATCTTAAAGGCTTTACTTGGCACAAACACTAAATAAAACATAAAAAACACAATCATAACAGAGGATAGATGATTCATTTATTACTAAACAGGAACAAAAAGCAAGGAACAAAAATAAAATTTGGTTGCCTCCCAACAAGCGCTATCGTTTAACGCCATAGCTAGGCATAAAAGCAAGAATAGATGTAGGTATTGTCATCTTTGGTATGCAATTCATAAGTGGCTCTCATAATAGATTCATAAGGTAGTTTAATTTTATTTCTAGGAAAGTGTTCCATGCCTTTCCTTAACGGAAATTGGAATCAAATATTTCCTTCTTTCATGTCAATAATTGCACCAATCGTTCTAAGGAAAGGTCTACCAAGAATAATAGGACATGTAGGATTGCAATCTATATCAAGAACAATGAAATCTACGGGCACATAATTCCTATTTGCAACAATAAGAACATCATTAATTCTTCCTATAGGTTTATTAATGGTGGAGTCCACAAGCTGCAAATTTAAAGAACAATCATGAAATTCATGAAAACCTAGCACATCACACAAAGGTTTTGGAATCGTGGAAACACTAGCACCCAAATCACATAAAGCATAGCATTCATGATCTTTGATCTTAATTTTAATAGTAGGTTCCCACTCATCATAAGGTTTTCTAGGGATAGAAACTTTTAATTCAAGCTTTTCTTCATAATATTGCATTAAAGCATCAACGATATGTTTAGTAAAAGCCTTATTTTGATCATAAGCATGAGGAGAATTTAACACAGATTGCAACAAGGAAATACAATCTATCAAATAGCAATCATCATAATTAAATTCCTTGAAATCCAAAATAGTGGGTTCATTGCTATGTAAAGTTTTGACCTCTTCAATCCTATTTTATTAATTTTAGCATCAAGATCTCAAAACTCCGAATCGTTGGGACGCCTTTTAACTAAAGTTGACTCATCTCCAGTCCCATCTTTATCAAGATTCATATTGGAAAAAGTAGATTTAATAGGAGACACATCAATCACTTTTAGATCTACATATTTATTATCATGGAAACTAGAAAAACACGCTTTCACAAATCAATCCTTTTTAGCACGCATCCTAGCGGTTCTTTCTTTGCACTCATCAATGGAAATTCTCATGGCCTTGAGAGACTCATTGATATCATGCTTAGGTGGAATAGATCTAGGTTTCAAAGAATCCACATCAACAGAAATTATATCCACGTTCCTAGCCAACTCATCAATTTTAAGCAATTTTTCTTCAATCAAAGCATTGAAATTCTTTTGTGAATTCATAAATTCTTTAACACTTGTCTCAAAATCAGAGGGCATCTTATTAAACTTTCCATAAGAGTTGTTGTAGGAATTACCATAATTATTAGAGGAATTACTAGGGAACGACCTAGAATTAAAGTTTCCTCTATAGGCGTTGTTACCAAGATTGTTCCTACCAACAAAATTCACATCCATAGATTCATTATTATTCTCAATCAAAGTGGATAAAGGCATATCATTGGGATCAGAAGAAACACTCTTATTAGCAAACAATTTCATAAGTTCATCCATCTTTCCACTCAAAACATTAATCTCTTCAATCACATGAACCTTTTTACTAGTGGATCTTTCAGTATGCCATTGAGAATAATTAACCATAATATTATCTAGGAGTTTAGTGGCTTCTCCTAAAGTGATTTCCATAAAAGTGCCTCCCACGGCCGAATCAAAAAGATTTCTACAAGGAAAATTCAATCTGGCATAAAAAAATTGTATAATCATCCATAAATTCAAACCATGTGTAGGGCAATTACGTATCATTAATTTCATCCTCTCCCAAGCTTGTGGAACATGCTCATGATCAAGTTTCTTAAAATTCATAATATCATTCCTAAGGAAGATAATTTTAGCAGGAGTAAAATACTTAGAGATAAAAGCATCTTTGCACTTATTCCATGAATCAATACTATTTTTAGGCAAAGAAGAGAACCAAGTTTTAGCAGGATCTCTAAAAGAAAGCGGAAATAGATTCAATTTAACAATATCATTATCCACATTTTCTTATTT